>NC_079200.1:40660928-40841928 GCF_029499605.1 Hyla sarda
TCTGCATGTGTAACAAATGGTTAGGCAGTCCTGCTCCTAGGGTTTCATGGAGTCCAATTTTAGTTGGATTCCATGAAATTTTACCCCAGGCAGAGCTTAAGGCTAGGTTCAGACTACGGAATTTCCGACAGAAATTCAGACGTAAAATTTCCGTCAGAAATTCCGCTTGCTAAAATGTATAGTGTAGTGAATGGTTTTCCGTTCACAAATTCACACTTCGGAATTTGTGAAGAGGAAAATCCGCTAGAAAATTTCCGCCTGAAGAAAGGGGTTGCTCTTTCTTCAGGGGCAAATCCGAGCGGAACACATAGCAGTCTATAGGAGACTGCAGTGTCCGCGCGGTCCTAGCGCTGACTAATTCAGTTGGCGCAGGCGGAACTCGGAATCTCCGGGCGGAAATTTTCTGCCCGGAGATTCCGTAGTCTGAACCTAACCTAACTGAAAACATTATGGAAATAAAGCCTGTGAATATGTGTCCAGTAGAAAATATAGCATGTTTGATACTACAATCGTCTAGAAGTCACTGCTCCTAACCATATACTTCTCTTTGTTCTCCACTTTAGGGTTTCCCCTACAAAATTCGACATCACCTACTGATACTGGTCTTTCTGAATCTCTTACCCAATGGCACCGGACCCTGGAACTGCCCCAGATCACGCACCCCACTCGGTTAATCGGGCAGACATCAGGAGCAGAAACCCGCAGATACCAACTGGACACCCGGGTCAGAAATGAAAGCAACCCTAATCTAGTAAGTGCCCTCCTTTACATTGAGGACCCACATTATTGTATTTGGAGCAGGAGGTCGGTCAATCTAGGCTTCAGATTAAACTATGTATTTATAGTGTATTTTGAGAAAAGAAAACAAATGTAATCCGTGCGGAAATATTCACACGGATTCTGCATGATTCCGCAGCCACCCGGGACTCCTGCACTTCTGCAGTACTGCTACTATTCCCATCATGGAAAAAACTTGTTAGTAGTAGTAGTAGTTCAATGGCTGCAGGAGTCTGCGGGTGACTGGGTAGTGCTAGTATTACTACTCCCATTACGGAACAGTGTCTGTTCCATGTTGGGGGTAGTAGTACAGGGGCTGAGGTATTGATCGCATCGGGTCTCAATTCTGAGACTTGCTGCGATCTTAAGTTATTAACCTGGGGAGCGGGCGGCATGCCACCGCACCGCTCCCTCAGCCTCTGTACTACTACTACAATCATGGAACAGAGACTGTTCCATGATGGGAGTAGTGCAAGTGATGAGGGGAAAATACAGTACCTAAGAAAAAATTACAAAGTACAGTTAGTCATTTCAAATTACACATTAAAAATAATACATTACACATAAAGTCATACATGTTTGCAATGTTTTTTTTATATAACTGTTTATTTTTGAGATTTGACAAAATTTTTCGGTTAACAAATGGATAACACACAGGAACGAAGGGCAAAGAAGGAAGAGAATTGAAGAGAATTCTCAAGAGTTACCATCTACACAAGTCCATCTGAAACAAAACATCAGTAAGGCAAATCCGATAAATATATATATATATATATATATATATATATATATATAATCAAGACATATAGCATCAATTGGATGTCTCCTAGTTATATAAACTTAGCTAACAATATTTAAAGGCAGAAGAATGATTATCATGCAAGGTGTAAACAAAATAAGATTACGAGTATCTAGCAAAAATGATCCGCTTTGGGCATGTTTTAATCAGACTGCGTTAGGTCAGACGTTCATGTGAAAGGGCAGAGTAGGATAAGTTAGGTTCATATATTGACATCTGAGCGTGCGTCAAACATGTTTGCAATGTTAATATTGCCCAGGGCTATCTATTCCCTGCTCTGCTCCTGATAATTGTTCCCTGCTTTCAAATAAATAAAACATTTTATTAATTCCCTACAAATTCAGCCATCCCTTCTGCATCATTCCTTTTTTTTTTTTTTTTTATGGTACCCTATGAAATTCTATAAAAAATAACTGTCCGTCCATTTTTTTTAGATTGCTAAAGTAGAAAAAAGAGTGAAAAACTCTGGCATGTTTTTCTAATTCTATGGGAGAAAAGTGCCATGATTTTTCCCCCCAAAAAAACAAAAGAAAAAACGCCATAGTCCCAACATGCTGTCGTTTTTGAAAAATTGATCCGAAAAAAACGCCAAACCAAAAAAAGCCAAGCGGATTTAGCATTTTGCAAATCTATTTAATTGCAGCTAACATTGCAGCGTTTTTTTCCCTGAAAAAAATGCCAAGCAGCCAATCTTGTGTTTTTTTGGGTGTTTTTACAAAAAAATTAAAATCTAAGTGGAAACTTAGCCTAACACTACCGTTTCATACTTGTTGATACAATCGGTTTCCTTCTGCTGGTTCATTATTCTAGGCATTTTTCCAAGACATAGATGTAAGAAAAAGAATGTGTGAGAACAGCCATGTGTCCTACATTATTAACAAATCCTCATTAAAGGTTTGGCCTCAGTTCACATTTAGTGAATGGAGCCCTAAGAAACTATCATTATGTTACAGCTAGAACAAGGTGGCACAACTACTGGGTGTGTATATATGGCAAATTCTTACTATGACCTATGATTAAATAACTCCAAAAATAGAGGTTTTGCCCAGAGTAACATAAGCAACCTGCTTCTCTCCCTAGTCCTGTTACAAGGCTTATTAAAGGGGTACTCTGGTGGAAAACTTTTTTTTTTAAATGAACTGGTGCCAGAAAGTTAAACAGATTTGTAAATTACTTCTATTAAAAAATCTTAATCCTTTTAGTACCGTACTTTTTAGCAGCTGTATGCAACAGAGGAAATTCTTTACTTTTTGAATTTCTTTTTTGTCTTGTCCATAGTGCTCTCTGCTGACACCTCTGTCCATGTCAGTAACTGTCCAGAGCAGCAGAGGTTTGCTATGGGTCCTATCTATTGCAGAGATGCTGAGCAGCTTTCTCCTGCGCTCGCATCTCTAGAATTCACATCACTCATTCATATTTACCGTATTTTTCGCCCTATAGGACGCACCGGCGTATAAGACGCACCCAATTTATAGGGGCAAAATCTAAAAAAATAAAAATTTTGAACCCAATAGTGGTCTTCAACCTGCGGACCTCCAGATGTTGCAAAACTACAACTCCCAGCATGCCTGGACAGCCGTTGGCTGTCCGGGCATGCTGGGAGTTGTAGTTTTGCAACATCTGGAGGTCCGCAGATTGAAGACCACTGCAGGAGGAGGTAATACTCATGTGTCCCCGCCGCTCCGGACCCGTCACCGCTGCCCTGGATGTCGCTCCATCGCTGTCCCCGTCGCTCCAGAACGTCTCTGCTGCCGGCCGGGTATCCTCGCTCTCCGTTGCCGCCATCACGTTGTTACGCACGCCGACGCACGTACGCGACGACGTGATGACGAGGAAGGAGAGCGCCGGCCATACAGGGGATCCCTGAATGGAGAAGACACCGAGGAGGCAGGTAAGGTCCCTCCCGGTGTCCTGTAAGCACTAACCCGGCTATTCAGTCGGGCTGTTCGGGATGCCGCGGTGAAATCACGGCGGTCCCGAACAGCCCGACTGAACAGCCGGGTTAGTGTCACTTTCCCTTCAGACGCGGCGGTCAGCTGTGATCGCCGCGTCTGAAGGGTTAATACAGGGCATCACCGCGATCGGGGATGTCCTGTATTAGCCGCGGGTCCCGGCCGTTGATGGCCGCAGGGACCGCCGCGATAGGGGTGTATTCGCCGTATAAGACGCACCGACTTTTTCCCCCCAGTTTTGGGGAAGAAAAAGTGCGTCTTATACGGCGAAAAATACGGTATATTGGGTGGAAAATATGAATGAGTGATGTCAATTCTATTCAAATCACTGGCCGGCCAGAGTACAGAGCAGAGATGCGAGTGCGGGAGAAAGCTGCTCCGCATCTCTGCAATAGATAGGACAATCGCATCGGGTGTCAGGAGTGACACCTAGGCTGATCTGTCTATTAGTACAGGTACTACTACTCCCATCATGAAACAGTCTGTACTACCTAAAAAATAAAAAAAATAAAGAAAAAAAGTTAAAAAAGTTAAAAACACACACACACACACTTTATTAAACACATTATTAAAATACATTATTAATAATAAGTTTACCAAAATTAATTTTAAAAAATATATTATTTTTACATTTAAATGGCCCCTTAAAAATTAATAAAAAAGTTGTTATAAAAATATAAATTTTGTTAAATACCATTTTTTCCATCCTTTTTGGGATCACTAAAGTCCAAAAAAAGAATAAAAAATGCCTGAAAAAACGCCATAGTTAAAACCCACATGACTATAGACTTCTATGGAAGGAAAACGCCAAGATTTTCCCGAAAAAAATTTCAAAGTCTCAACAAGAGGTTGTTTTTGAAAAACTGCCAAGGAGCCAAAAATTGCTGAAAAATGGCAAAAGGATAAAAAAAAAATGCCAAACTGAAAAACGCCAAGTTGATATGGCTTTTTGCAGTTCCCTACTGACTTACAGCTAACATCTGGCCGCAGCGTTTTTTCACTGAAAAAATCCTGTGCGGCAGAATGGGCGTTTTTTGGGCCGTTTTTGTGTGAAAAACCTCCTGCCTATGGCTATTTTCACACAATAGAATTTCCATACGGAATTCCGTAGAACAATTCTGCACGGACATTCGGCAGCAGCAGAGTCCCATTGATTTCAATGGGATTCTGCTGCACTGTTCACATGGCAAAATTTCCCCGCCAGATGTTTCTGTGGTGGCATTTGAGATTCTGGCATTCTGGCACTACAAGTGTAGTCTGACTGCTGTCGGTGAAATGTCCACACAGAAATATTCTGTGTGGACATAGCCTAAGACTCCATACACAGCTGGATCTCTTCAACAAGAAACCCAGAAACCCACTCCCTCCTGAGGCCATGTTCACACACTGTAATTTGTGTGGAATTCCCCACACTTCACTAATCTGGCGGCTGCTAGAACTGTTCGGAAATGCTCCGTCTCATAGACGCCAATGCATTTCATTGCAGATTCCACATAAAGAAGCGGAATTTTCACCACAGAAACATCTGGAGCGGAAATTCTGCTATGTGAACAGTGCAGCAAAATCCCATTGAAATCAATAGGACTCTGCTGCAGCGGAATGTCCGTGTAGAATTCTCCTGCATAATTCCGCACAGAAATTCCGTCATGTGAATATAGGGGGAGATTTATCAAAACCTCTGCAGAGGAAAAGTTGCCCAGTTGCCCATAGCAACCAATCAGATCGCTACTTTCATTTTTGACAAGGCCTCTGCAAAATGAAAGAAGTGATCTGATTGGTTGCTATGGGCAACTGGGCAGCTTTTGGTTTGCACAGGTTTTGATAAATCTCCCCCATAGTACTGAAAGGGTTGTCTAGTATAAGAAAAATGCTGCTTCTTTTTGTGCAAAAACGGCACCACTCCTATCCACATGTTGTGCGTAGTACTTGTCACGGTTCGGCAGGCTGGATGTGGATCCTCTGTGCCAGAGAGGGATAGGCGTGGACCGTGCTAGTGGACCGGTTCTAAGCTGCTACTGGTTTTCACCAGAGCCCGCCGCAAAGCGGGATGGTCTTGCAGCGGCGGTAGCAACCAGGTCGTATCCACTAGCAACGGCTCAACCTCTCTGACTGCTGAAGATAGGCGCGGTACAAGGGAGTAGACAAGAGCAAGGTCGGACGTAGCAGAAGGTCGGGGCAGGCAGCAAGAATCGTAGTCAATAAGGCAATAGCAGGAGGTCAAGTACACAGTAAGGACAAACACAGTAACGCTTTCTCTAGGCACTAAGGCAACAAGATCCGGCAGGGGAGTGCAGGGGCAGTGATCAGATATAGCCAGGGAGCAGGTGGAAGCCAATTAAGCTAATTGGGCCAGGCACCAATCATTGGTGCACTGGCCCTTTAAGTCTCAGAGAGCTGGCGCGCGCGCGCCCTAGAGAGCGGAGCCGCGCGCGCCAGCACATGACAGCAGGGGACCGGGACGGGTAATTGACTTGGGATGCGATTCGCGAGCGGGCGCGTCCCGCTATGCGAATCGCATCCCCGCCAGCAATGTCAGTGCAGCGCTCCCGGTCAGCGGGTCTGACCGGGGCGCTGCAGGGAGAGAAACGCCGCGAGCGCTTCGGGGAGGAGCAGGGACCCGGAGCGCTCAGCGTAACAGTACCCCCCCCCCCTTAGGTCTCCCCCTCTTTTTGTCGGGAAGTCGCTCCACCTGGGACGAGGACATTGGGAGCGATTGTAGAGTCTCCTTCTGGGGGACAGTGAAGTCCTGGGTAGACCGGTCAGAAGGAGTGGGAAAGGGGAGGGAGGGCAGAGGGTGAGGCTTGGCACAGTCCTGATAGGCCTTGGGGAGACCAGGCACCGGAGGGGACACTGAGGCCCGACAGACGGGGCTGGGAGCAGGCGTGAGGCATTTCTTGCGGCAAGCAGGACCCCAATTCTCGATCTCCCCGGTGGTCCAGTCAAGGGTGGGAGAATGGTGCTGGAGCCATGGCAGACCGAGAAGGACTTCAGATGTGCAGCCGGGCAGAACCAAGAATTCAATCTTTTCGAGATGTGGTCCAATGCTCATAAGCAGAGGCACTGTGCGAAAACGCACAGTGCAGTTCAACTTGACTCCGTTGACTGAAGCAATGTAGAGCGGCTTGATGAGACGGATCACCGGGATGCAGTACCTGTCAAGCAAAGAGGCCAGAATAAAATTTCCAGAGGAACCAGAGTCCAAGACGGCCACGGCAGAGAAGGAGGAGTCGGCAGAAGGAGAAATCCGTACGGGCACAGTGAGACATGGAGAAGCAGACTCCGTACCCAGAGACGCCAGACCCACATGAGCAGGTTGCGTGCGTGCGTTTTCCAGACGAGGAGGACGAATCGGGCAATCCACCAAGAAATGTTCGGTACTAGCGCAGTACAGACATAGATTCTTATCCCTACGGCGAGACCTCTCTTCAATAGTCAGGCGAGACCGATCTACTTGCATAGGCTCCTCGGCGGGAGGCACAGGGGTAGACTGCAAGGGATACCGTGAGAGAGGTGCCCAGGGATTAAGGTCTTTTTCCTGGCGGAGTTCCTGGTGTCTTTCCGAAAAACGCATGTCAATGCGGGTGGCCAAATGGATAAGTTCATGCAGACTGGCAGGAATCTCTCGTGCGGCCAGCACATCTTTGATGTTACTGGATAGGCCTTTTTTAAAGGTCGCGCAGAGAGCCTCGTTGTTCCAAGATAATTCGGAAGCGAGAGTACGAAATCGGATGGCGTACTCGCCTACTGAAGAATTACCCTGGACCAGGTTCAGCAGGGCAGTCTCGGCAGAAGAAGCTCGGGCTGGTTCCTCGAAGACACTGCGAACCTCAGAGAAGAAGGAGTGTACAGTGGCGGTGACAGGGTCATCGCAGTCCCAGAGCGGTGTGGCCCAAGCCAAAGCCTTTCCAGACAGGAGACTAACCACGAAAGCCACCTTCGACCGTTCAGTAGGAAATTGGTCCGACAACATCTCCAAATGTAGGGAACATTGTGACAGGAAACCTCGGCAGAGTCTAGAGTCCCCATCAAATTTGTCCGGCAGGGACAAGCGGAGGCTAGGAGCGGCCACTCGCTGCGGAAGAGGTGCAGGAGCCGGCGGAGGAGATGGTTGTTGCTGCTGTAGCTGTGACTGAAATTGCTGTAGCTGTGACTGAAGCTGCTGTAGCTGCGACTGAAGTTGCTGTGTCATGGTGGTCAAGTACGACAGCTGGTGCTCTTGTTGGGCGATCTGTCGAGCTTGCTGGGCGACCAGCGTAGTGAGGTCAGAGGCAACTGGCAGGGGAACCTCAGCGGGATCCATGGCCGGATCTACTGTCACGGTTCGGCAGGCTGGATGTGGATCCTCTGTGCCAGAGAGGGATAGGCGTGGACCGTGCTAGTGGACCGGTTCTAAGCTGCTACTGGTTTTCACCAGAGCCCGCCGCAAAGCGGGATGGTCTTGCAGCGGCGGTAGCAACCAGGTCGTATCCACTAGCAATGGCTCAACCTCTCTGACTGCTGAAGATAGGCGCGGTACAAGGGAGTAGACAAGAGCAAGGTCGGACGTAGCAGAAGGTCGGGGCAGGCAGCAAGAATCGTAGTCAATAAGGCAATAGCAGGAGGTCAAGTACACAGTAAGGACAAACACAGTAACGCTTTCTCTAGGCACTAAGGCAACAAGATCTGGCAGGGGAGTGCAGGGGCAGTGATCAGATATAGCCAGGGAGCAGGTGGAAGCCAATTAAGCTAATTGGGCCAGGCACCAATCATTGGTGCACTGGCCCTTTAAGTCTCAGAGAGCTGGCGTGCGCGCGCGCGCCCTAGAGAGCGGAGCCGCGCGCGCCAGCACATGACAGCAGGGGACCGGGACGGGTAAGTGACTTGGGATGCGATTCGCGAGCGGGCGCGTCCCGCTATGCGAATCGCATCCCCGCCAGCAATGTCAGTGCAGCGCTCCCGGTCAGCGGGTCTGACCGGGGCGCTGCAGGGAGAGAAACGCCGTGAGCGCTTCGGGGAGGAGCAGGGACCCGGAGCGCTCAGCGTAACAGTACTGCAGCTCAGTCCCATTCACTTCAATGGAACTGAGCTGCAATACCAGACACGTCTTGTTTTTGCGGAAAAAAAAAAAAAAAAGAAGCAGCATTTTTTTTTATTACTGGACAACCCTTTGAACTAGTAGTACGTGGCATTTTTTATTACCCAACAACTTTTAAAGTGCGAGGCCGAGGGCTGAAAATCACCTGTTTTCCTCCATTTTTTTTAGCTGGTCATACACATTAGGTTAATGCTAATAATAATATAATGTTTTTATAGGGTTAAAAGATGAAGTCAGCAGGGGTCACATGGTACTTCCATATAGCTGTTACTTAGAAGAAATTTACAGCGCTCTTTTTCTAAGGATGACTAAATCATTCAGCTAATAGCTGTTCCTCTCGATCCCCCCTTATAAACAGGCATGTTCAGGAAATCATTTGCTGCCAGACTCCTCTGTCCATCCAGACTAGGAATACTGAAATCCGGCACAATCTTTCTTTCATCTGACGTCAAACAAGAGTAGGGACACTCCCACTTGGCCATGTTAATGCAACAACTTGCCTACATGTCACACATATACGTAGACTGTCAAAATATACATGCACAGGTCCCACCGACAGCTGGTGATCCCATTCTGGTCATCTTCTGAACTTACATGTTTTCAACTCTAACCCCAAAGTGTGGTTTGTGTCATTTTAGAGTCTGAGCTTAAACACGTACACATGCAGGAAATGACCTGAAGCAGTCATTAACTACTGCGTTCAGGCAATTTAATCCGTACACATGCTGGAAATGACCCTGTATGAGCGTGCATACGTTGTAAAATCCATTTGTCAGGATGCTGATATATACATTCAGTCTGTCACAGCCTTAGCTGGTTGGCCAGTCCTGACAAAATTCATCTAATTTCACTTTTAGCCTGATGTTTGGCACTTTTAGTGGTCCTGTTTAGTCGCCGTATTTTCATCCACTTGTTTTACAGTATTTTGGACCTTTACACATTCAAAATGTAAAATGTCCTGTCTCGGTGAAAGGTTCTCTTAAAATTTGATCTCTGTTATGGTGAAAAGAGTCCCAACAATGCCCAAAGAGCTGGGTGCCGGGCGCACAACTACTCATATAGTTGCCTTGATAAGTCGGGGTGCTGTCTACTGTCTACATACCCGATGTAAGATCACAGTTACAGATACTTTTTAAGTCTTTCACATTAAGTGTAACCAGTGCAGGACCTTGTTTCCCTTACCTAAGAATATTATTACTGTCTGATCTTTTTCTGTTTTGCAGCCGGCTCATCTTGCCAGTGTCAGTTTCCTGGTGCCAGCATTCAAGGAAGAATTTATTCTGGACCTGGAGCTCAACCAGTAAGTGTAAATGAATTATCTGACCTGTTACCTCCATCCATCCAAATCTGGGTCAGGCTGTGGCCACACACAGTATTCTGGATGATTCTTGCTGTTTGAGTTTTTTTTGCCCAGAGTATGTAAGGGAATTGAGAATACAATATATACATATAGGGATCACTATCTCAGGATTTATGCTGTAAAGTGCAGCCTGCGTATATAGGCTTCTTTACAGAATGCGTGAATGAACATGGAAGGCAGAAAGTAGGACATGTTCTATTTTCTCCTCCCATACTTTCTGTATTGAAGTGTGTGAGACTGGGCTGTAAAGTCTCGAAAAATTATCAAATATTCATTTATTCCCAATTTACCAAGCAGGCAAAATTCAGAACACAGTATGGATGATCAGAACATCTATCTAGTATCTATCTCTATGTCTGTCTATACATCAGTCTGCGTATTTACCTATATTGTATTTATCTTTTCTACAGTGCCTTGAAAAAGTATTTAACTCCATTGTGACACTAACAAAAATGAAGAGGAATGAAATGTGTATTAACCCCCTGACTTTGTGCAGTCACCTTGTGACAGTCTATTGGGGCATATCTCTATCAGCTTGCCACATTTAGACACTGGGATTTTTGCCCATTCTTCTAAGCAAAACTTGTCCTGTCTCACCTTGTAATTGGCTGAGCAGCTTGTCACTATTGTTCAGCACCAGTGCGTCTCCGATGGTGCGGGCCAGAGCGCTCAGGGGAGATGTGACTGGTGAGTTCAGCGGGGAGAGATGGGACCCATTCAAGAGAACGCTGGGGGGCCCAGCTGTCGGACCTCTGGCAATCAGACACATATAAGTTTTACAAAACCGGAGTACCCCATTCAGGGGAATCTGTCATCAGTATCACCCACACTAACCTGTTTTGCAACTTGATGACAATGATACTTACCAGTCCCCACTCTGTACTTCTGTTCCACCACAAACCTAGTTCTTCTGTACATGCAAATGACCTGCTTGGTGCAAGAGGAGTGTTTTCAAGCCCCTGGTGCTTGGTGACATCCGGCCAGCATCTTCATGGTAACACCCCCCCCCCCCCCCCCCATGTGCTGAACCTCCTCTGCGGCAGAATGGAGCTCAACTTTGCAAAGGTTCGGCACAGAGGAGAAGCAATACCATGAAGATGCTGGCCGGACGTCACCAAGTACCAGGGGCTTGAAAACACTTCTCTTGCATTAAGCAGGTCATTTGCATGTACAGAAGAACTAGAACCGTAGAGGCTTAGGAACATCCCCCATGCACAAAGAAGGCCATTTGCATGTACCGATGGATCCGGATTGCAGCGGAACAGAGGCATGGAGCGGGGATTGGTAAGGTGAGGTTCACACTACAGAATTTCCGACCCGAATTTCGCTCAGGTCGGAAATTCTGCTGCATGAAGGTTAACATGCAGGTGAATGGGTTTTCAGCCAGAACATTTAACCTGATCAATGTTCTGGCGGAATCAGCTTCGCAGACATTGCCGTCTATGGGGAATGGTCGCACTCTGAATCTCCGGCATGATTTTTTGCACCCTGAAATTCGAACCTGGCCCAAGTATCATTGCCATCAGTGTCATTCACACTGCAAGCCTGCACAACAGGTTAGTGTGGGTAATACTAATGACAGACTCCCTATTTTGTGAGGGCCGTTATTAAAAATCTAAATTTAAATCCAGTTAATTCCAGGTTGTATTGAAACAAAACTGGAAAAAAAAACAAGGGGGTAAATACTTTTGAAAGGGATTGCATTTACGGTATCTAAATAATATGATATGCAATAGTTAAAGAAAATTTTAACAACCATATCATTTATGGACACTGTCAGATCCAAAAACTTTTTATATGTTGTTACTGATGAAAATTAAAGATCTTTTGTAATATGTTTGCTTACATTTTTTTGAATATGTAGTAAAGAAAATGGTCCCTAAAAATCCCACCACTAGGAGTCCCCATACCTACTGGTACACCAAAAAGTCCTGCAGCAGCATCAGGCTTTTCCATGAGTCATGGACAGGAGATGACACATGGACAAGGCTGCATGAGCAGATGGACCAATCACCTCCCACCACCACAAGGGAGGGACACGCCCCTTTCCCCTGAGAGGATTTCTAACCATGTGAGCTAATGAAAAGAGGGACTTTTATAATAAACTAGCTGCCCGGTTTTTCCTACCTTATCCTTGTGGGGGGGAGGAAAAGCAACAAAGGGGTTGCATTGTTCTTATATCCCGTCCTTAAATTCTGACCCCATATCCCCTCCTCATATCCCAACCTTAAATCCCCTCCTCATATTCCGACCTCATATCCTGTCCTCATATCTCGACCCATATCCCATCCTTATATCCTGACCTCATATCCCGTCCCCATATCTAATCCCCATATCCTGTCCTCATATCCTGTCCCCATATCCTGTCCCCATATCCTGACCTCATATCTAATCGTCATATCCCGTCCTCAGGTGGGGCTGCATTGTGGTAAAGATATTGTAACATGAAAATAAAAGGGGTGTGGCTTAAAGGGTGGGGTGTCTTTGCAAGATGGGGCATGGAATGCAGGAGGGGTGTAGCTTGCCAGCCGGACTGACATTCACCAGGAGATGCAGTGCGATGATCTGGCAAAAATGATCTGGCAAAAATGATCTGGCAAAAATGTGTGCCATGGAAATAATATAGGTAAACAATATGGCCTAGATTTACTAACCAGAAAGCCAACACCTTTTGTAGAGTTGTTTGCATTTCTAGTGTGCTTTTTTTAGTTTTTCAGACAGATTTAGCTAGTGTTTCTGTCAGCTTTTTCCTGTTCTTGCACTAAAACCAAGAAAACAGATCAGAAACCCTTAAAGAGGGCATGTCCTTTGGTTATTCACATGTCCTGAGATATTTACTAAGGGTTTTTTTTTACAGCGTTGTTGCAAACTGGCACAATTTGGCACATATAAGCACAGCTAATGTGCACATCTGACCAGGGAAAACCAACCAAAAATGCTAACCAAGAAACAGACATAGTAAATCTGACAGAATATAAAAGAAAAAGCCTAATGCGTAGGGATTTTGAGAATCCGACAATCTTAATAAATCCAGGCGATGGTGCTCCTCAATTTTAACTCTTGACTGAAAGGTTTGAGTTGATAATTGATAAGGTTTATGATACCATTGAAGTGGTTGACTGTACTCTATGTTTCCTCCTTTTCTTCTAGTAACCTCTTGTCATCTGGATATGTAGAAATCCACTACAGTGATAACAACAATTCCCGTGTGCTGGTGAGTGTTTTCATATGGACTCTTAAAGTAAAAAATGATAAGTATGTCAGTACCTACTGTAGATACCTAATATTTTATTCCTTAGTTTCTGCTACTTGGCTATGTATACAGTAGCTTGGCTTTATTAGGGCAGAGCTGTGATCTGTGACTACATTGCCTAGGTAGTCTGAGGTAGTCTGAGACGTCTTTCCATTGGTTCAGGCTGCTCTCTCTACTTCCTGTTCCTGCAGCTCTGCCTCCCTTGGTTTTCTGCTGTGTATAAACCCAAGCCGGGCCCCGTGTGACGGCCGTCACGCCCCCTCCCATAGACTTACATTGAGGAGGTGGGGCGTGATGTCACACGGGGGCGGAGTCGTGACGTCACGATCTTCCGTCCCCATGATCGGGAGGAATTAGTCAGAGAACCTCCAGCGCTTCCGGAAGCAGTTACAGGTGGGTGCTGCTTGCTATATTGCGAGGGTCCCCAGCGGCGGGACCCCGGCGATCTGACATCTAATCCCCTATCCTTTGGATAGGGGATAAGATGTCTAGGGGCTGAGTACCCCTTTAAATAATGATGGTTCTTCCAGTGTCATGACAGGGATCAGCTATGTTTTTCTATGTGCTAGTAAAAATGTATACCCCTTTCCATGACCACTGGAACGTTTGTTGCTTCATTTCCATTTAGTTATGGATGACTCATATGATCTTCAGTCTAACACAAGTTTTGCTATCACAATAGGGCCCTATTACATGAGGCATTTATCAGCAAAAAGGCCTATATTGCCCTGTGTAATTGGGCAAAGGATCAGCCAACAAATGCTTGCTCGTTGGCTAAGAGGGACGTTTTGACCCGTCAAAGAACCATCGGTCATTGTCCACTCATCTCCCTGTGTAATAGAGGATGTGTGTTTGGCGGCTGGTGGTAACAAAGAGCCACATGAACAATCCAGCGATCTTTTGTGCAGATCTATGAGATGGACTCTCGTTTACATTGCATGGTCGGGCCATGTTATAAGGCCTTTAGTCATATTCTTAGTCCCCCTATTTGTTTGGGCTTCCTCCACATACTCTGGTTACCTCCTACTCTCCAGGGACCGCTATGAGTGATGATCTTTTTTCATTAATTTCATGATGGGAATATATGTTTAATTGTATCATTGGTTCATATTAAATGTTTTTACCATCACTGCATCTTATCGCTTGAGTGCCATTGTGACTGATGTGGCTATCCACTGTTTGCGCCTCCTTGAATCCCGTTGTGGTTGGAGGAATTGTGCTGTAATTGTATCATTACACACGTATTCCCTTTGTGCAATATCTAGGAAATTAATGCAAATATAATAATTGATATTATATTGTGAGTAATGATAAAACTCTACTGTAAAGTTATTATCATGGCAGTCTGGCACAGCAATAAAATGTCAGCCCTTCTGATTTATTTTAGTAAAGTTGTAATTAATTTCTCCGTTAAGGAAAAAAAAAAAAGACATTATGCCATAGGGACATATAATTCTAGAGAACTTATTTAATTACTTTTAGAGATCATGTAATTGTTATGATCACGAACTGAAAAAGTGGATTCTTTAAACTGCAAGTCATTTTGCACTGACTGGACTGGGCTGCAGAGCCTATGAGATCTCCTTTTTTTCATTCTTAACATCCTGTAAGGAAGTACAGACTGCAAGAAGATCTCCAGGTCACTGTAATCCAATGTAGTCACAGATTGGGCAGCAGTAGCCAAGATGCAGCTGTTGTGTGGATCTGATCCGAGAGTCTTCACCAAAAGAGTGGTCAGAATGCAGCATGACAGAAGACGAGATAAGAGCATAGTCAGGGGAGTCAAGGGTCAGAGCCAGGACTAGACCTACAAGTACCATGCAGACAATCAGAAGGACAAGGCAGTGATGAGGTTAGGACCAACACTAAAGTATAGGAACAAGACCAGGAAAGGAAGAAGTATAATCATGAGGCAGGGCGGGGTGAAAGGGACAAGGTGAGTAACAGTAATTTAGTATTACCAAGCATTCCTTCTATATAAGGTCTATATACCCACTGAATAGGTCCCTCTAATTACATGGTATCCAAATTATGAGCCACTTACTTGTGACCCCCTCCATTAGATTAAGTTTCTACTTGTTTTTTTTCCTGAATTTTTATGTGTGAAAAAATCTTAGAAAAAATGCCAGTGCAATTTCCTGCGCCTGACGTTTTTTCTGACTTTTTTGCATTTGAGTGGAAATTGCATTTTTGGCCCCTTTGGCATTTTTAAAAAAATTTGTTGGGTACCCAAAAAAAAACAAAAAAACGCTCCACATATATGCAATAGTTAGGACGATAGCATCGGGTGTCAGGAGTAACACCCGCTGTAATCTGTTCTTAACTGCAGGTACTACTACTCCCAACATGGAGTACACTCTTCTCAATGCTGGGAGCTGTAGTACCTGCATTAATAGACAGATCGCAGCGAGTGTAACTTCTGACACCTGTTGCGATCTGTCTATTAATGCAGGTACTACAACTCCCAGCATTGAGCAGAGTGTGCTCCATGTTGGGAGTAGTAGTACCTGCAGTTAAGGAAAGATCACTGCGGATGTCACTCCTGACACCCGCTGTGATCCTCCTGTATAATGTATAGATGCGGCCGGCTGCTCTTCTATGGTCCCCTGCACTGACGTATATATACACCTATTCATATTTCCCACAGAGAGTTGTGATTGGCTGGAACCTTCTGGCCAATCACAGCTCTCTGCGGGAAATATGAATAGGTGTATATACAATAGTGCAGGGGACCATAGAAGAGCGGCCGGCCGCATATATAAATTATACAGGTACTACTACTCCCATCATGGAACAGTGTGTTTCATGCTGGGAGTAGTAGTACTACCTAAAAAATTTTAAAAAGAAAAAGAAAAAAGAAGTGAAAAACACACACACTACATTTTTCTTATTGTTGGCTATATTTTTTGTGCCCTGCCCGCACATATAAATTGATCCCTGTTTAAAAATTAATACAAATTTCATTATAAAAAAGATACATTTTAAGTACAATTTTTCCATCACTACTGTATCTTTTTTATAATTATTATTTTTTTTTTTTTAATGGTACCCTATGAAATTTTATAAAATTTTATTAAAAAGGAATCTCCATCACTTTTTTTGATCACTGAAGTCCAAAAAAAGAATAAAAACCGCCTGCGAAAACGCCAAAGTTAAAACCCACATGGCGTTTTTCTTGGCATTTTTTTTTATTCCCATAGACTTCTATGGGAGAAAAATGCCCCGATTTCAGGGGAAAAAAGGCCATAGGATCAACATGGTGCGACTTTGCAAAACCGCCAAGGAGCTGAAAAACACCAAAAGGATAAAAAAAAAAAACTCCAAAACGAAAAAGTGGAAAAATAATTTTGCGTTTTTTCATTGATTTACAGCTAACATCTGGCAGCAGCATTTTTTTTCAATGAAAAAACACCATGGAGGCCATTTTGGAATTTTTTTGGGCAAAATGCCAAAAAAATTTAAAACAAGTGGAAACTTAGCCTCAGGCAAAGATCAAAAAGCCTCATCTACATCCTACAAAGCTTGATTTGTCCACTATCTTTTCATTTTGTTGAAATGGTTCCTTCAGCAATAACTTGATCAATGGGGCCCCTATGTTCTGGACCTCTCTATACCACACAACTGCTTTTATAAAAGTGTTGTGATTGCCCAATTCACAGTCAAAAAGAATCATTTTTACAACACTTTTTAGAAATCACTGCAAAAACACTGCCAGAAGTGGTAAAATGAACATAGTCTGAAAAAAATCAAAACTTCAGAAAACACCTCAGTAGTGATTCTAGGTCAAATAACTTGACAATATTTCTCTAAAAAAACATACCTACTTACTGAGAAAACTTATCATATCTGCACATTGTGTGAACTGACCGAAGTCTAGCCAGGTGGTTATGTTGGTCTTAATAGGGTAACTGCAGTGATAAGATTCCACCTCCTCTCTGCACAGCCAGAGAATTAAAGGGGTGCTCCCGTGGAAAACTTTTTTTTTTTAAATGAACTGGTGCCAAAAAGTTAAACAGATTTGTAAATGTCCAGAGCAGCATATGTTTGCTATGGGGATTTTCTCCTGCTTTGGACAGTTCCTAAAATGGACAGCAGAGGTCAGCAGAGAGCACTGTGGTCATGACATCAAAGGAAATGCATTTCTTTTTTGGATTTCTCTTTAGTATTGTTACGCCGAGCGCTCCGGGTCCCCGCTCCTCCCCGGAGCGCTCGCTTCACTCTCCCCGCGGCAGCGCTCCGGTCACGTCCTCTGACCCGGGGCGCTGCGATTCCGCTGCCAGCCGGGATGCGATTCGCGATGCGGGTAGCGCCCGCTCGCGATGCGCACCCCGGCTCCCCTACCTGACTCGCTCTCCGTCTGTTCTGTCCCGGCGCGCGCGGCCCCGCTCCCTAGGGCGCGCGCGCGCCGGGTCTCTGCGATTTAAAGGCGCAGTGGTTCCAATTAGTGTGTTCACCTGTGCACTTCCCTATATCACCTCACTTCCCCTGCACTCCCTTGCCGGATCTTGTTGCCTTAGTGCCAGTGAAAGCGTTCCTTGTGTGTTCCTTGCCTGTGTTTCCAGACCTTCTGCCGTTGCCCCTGACTACGATCCTTGCTGCCTGCCCCGACCTTCTGCTACGTCCGACCTTGCTTTTGCCTACTCCCTTGTACCGCGCCTATCTTCAGCAGCCAGAGAGGTGAGCCGTTGCTAGTGGATACGACCTGGTCACTACCGCCGCAGCAAGACCATCCCGCTTTGCGGCGGGCTCTGGTGAAAACCAGTAGTGGCTTAGAACCGGTCCACTAGCACGGTCCACGCCAATCCCTCTCTGGCACAGAGGATCCACTACCTGCCAGCCGGCATCGTGACAGTAGATCCGGCCATGGATCCCGCTGAAGTTCCTCTGCCAGTTGTCGCTGACCTCACCACGGTGGTCGCCCAGCAGTCACAACAGATAGCGCAACAAGGCCAACAGCTGTCTCAACTGACCGTTATGCTACAACAGTTACTACCACAGCTTCAGCAGTCATCTCCTCTGCCAGCTCCTGCACCTCCTCCGCAGCGAGTGGCCGCTCCTGGGATACGCTTATCCTTGCCGGATAAATTTGATGGGGACTCTAAGTTTTGCCGTGGCTTTCTTTCCCAATGTTCCCTGCATCTGGAGATGATGTCGGACCTGTTTCCCACTGAAAGGTCTAAGGTGGCTTTCGTAGTCAGCCTTCTGTCCGGAAAAGCCCTGTCATGGGCCACACCGCTCTGGGACCGCAATGACCCCGTCACTGCCTCTGTACACTCCTTCTTCTCGGAAATCCGAAGTGTCTTTGAGGAACCTGCCCGAGCCTCTTCTGCTGAGACTGCCCTGTTGAACCTGGTCCAGGGTAATTCTTCCGTTGGCGAGTATGCCGTACAATTCCGTACTCTTGCTTCAGAATTGTCCTGGAATAATGAGGCCCTCTGCGCGACCTTCAAAAAAGGCCTATCCAGCAACATTAAAGATGTTCTGGCCGCACGAGAAATTCCTGCTAATCTACATGAACTTATTCACCTAGCCACTCGCATTGACATGCGTTTTTCCGAAAGGCGTCAGGAACTCCGCCAAGATATGGACTCTGTTCGCACGAGGCGTTTCTTCTCCTCGGCTCCTCTCTCCTCTGGTCCCCTGCAATCTGTTCCTGTGCCTCCCGCCGTGGAGGCTATGCAGGTCAACCGGTCTCGCCTGACACCTCAAGAGAGGACACGACGCCGTATGGAGAACCTCTGCCTGTACTGTGCTAGTACCGAACACTTCCTGAGAGATTGTCCTATCCGTCCTCCCCGCCTGGAAAGACGTACGCTGACTCCGCACAAGGGTGAGACAGTCCTTGATGTCTACTCTGCTTCTCCACGTCTTACTGTGCCTGTGCGGATGTCTGCCTCTGCCTTCTCCTTCTCTACAGTGGCCTTCTTGGACTCCGGATCTGCAGGAAATTTTATTTTGGCCTCTCTCGTCAACAGGTTCAACATCCCGGTGACCAGTCTCGCCAGACCCCTCTACATCAATTGTGTAAATAATGAAAGATTGGACTGTACCATACGTTTCCGCACGGAGCCCCTTCTTATGAGCATCGGATCTCATCATGAGAGGATTGAACTTTTGGTCCTCCCCAATTGCACCTCGGAAATTCTCCTTGGACTTCCCTGGCTTCAACTTCATTCCCCTACCCTGGATTGGTCCACTGGGGAGATCAAGAGTTGGGGGTCCTCTTGTTCCAAGAACTGTCTAAAACCGGTTCCCAGTAACCCTTGCCGTAACTCTGTGGTTCCTCCAGTAACCGGTCTCCCTAAGGCCTATATGGACTTCGCGGATGTTTTCTGCAAAAAACAAGCTGAGACTCTACCTCCTCACAGGCCTTATGATTGCCCTATCGACCTCCTCCCGGGCACTACTCCACCCCGGGGCAGAATTTATCCTCTCTCTGCCCCAGAGACTCTTGCCATGTCCGAATACGTCCAGGAGAATCTAAAAAAGGGCTTTATCCGTAAATCCTCCTCTCCTGCCGGAGCCGGATTTTTCTTTGTGTCCAAAAAAGATGGCTCCCTACGTCCTTGCATTGACTACCGCGGTCTTAATAAAATCACGGTTAAGAACCGCTACCCCTTACCCCTCATCTCTGAACTCTTTGATCGCCTCCAAGGTGCCCACATCTTCACTAAATTGGACTTAAGAGGCGCCTATAACCTCATCCGCATCAGAGAGGGGGACGAGTGGAAAACGGCATTTAACACCAGAGATGGACACTTTGAGTATCTGGTCATGCCCTTTGGACTGTGCAACGCCCCTGCCGTCTTCCAAGACTTTGTCAATTAAATTTTTCGTGATCTGTTATACTCCTGTGTTGTTGTATATCTGGACGATATCCTAATTTTTTCTGCCAATCTAGAAGAACACCGCCAGCATGTCCGTTTGGTTCTTCAGAGACTTCGTGACAACCAACTCTATGCCAAAATTGAGAAATGTCTGTTTGAATGCCAATCTCTTCCTTTTCTAGGATATTTGGTCTCTGGCCAGGGACTACAGATGGATCCAGACAAACTCTCTGCCGTCTTAGATTGGCCACGCCCCTCCGGACTCCGTGCTATCCAACGCTTTTTGGGGTTCGCCAATTATTACAGGCAATTTATTCCACATTTTTCTACCATTGTGGCTCCTATCGTGGCTTTAACCAAAAAAAATGCTGATCCCAAGTCCTGGCCTCCTCAAGCAGAAGACGCCTTTAAACGACTCAAGTCTGCCTTTTCTTCGGCTCCCGTCCTCTCCAGACCTGACCCTTCCAAACCCTTCCTATTGGAGGTTGATGCCTCCTCAGTGGGAGCTGGAGCTGTTCTTCTACAAAAAAATTCTTCCGGGCATGCTGTCACTTGTGGTTTTTTCTCTAGGACCTTCTCTCCAGCGGAGAGGAACTACTCCATCGGGGATCGAGAGCTTCTAGCCATTAAATTAGCACTTGAGGAATGGAGGCATCTGCTGGAGGGATCAAGTTCTCCTGTTATTATCTACACCGACCACAAGAACCTCTCCTACCTCCAGTCTGCCCAACGGCTGAATCCTCGCCAGGCCCGGTGGTCTCTGTTCTTTGCCCGATTTAATTTTGAGATTCACTTTCGTCCTGCCGATAAGAACATTAGGGCCGATGCTCTCTCTCGTTCCTCGGATGCCTCAGAAGTTGAACTCTCTCCGCAACACATCATTCCACCTGACTGCCTGATCTCCACTTCTCCTGCCTCCATCAGGCAGACTCCTCCAGGAAAGACCTTTGTTTCTCCTCGCCAACGCCTCGGAATCCTCAAATGGGGTCACTCCTCCCATCTCGCAGGTCATGCGGGTATCAAGAAATCTGTGCAACTCATCTCCCGCTTCTATTGGTGGCCGACTCTGGAGACGGATGTTGTGGACTTTGTGCGAGCCTGCACTATCTGTGCCCGGGATAAGACTCCTCGCCAGAAGCCCGCTGGTTTTCTTCATCCTCTGCCTGTCCCCGAACAGCCTTGGTCTCTGATTGGTATGGATTTTATTACTGATTTACCCCCTTCCCGTGGCAACACTGTTATTTGGGTGGTCGTTGATCGATTCTCCAAAATGGCACATTTCATCCCTCTTCCTGGTCTTCCTTCTGCGCCTCAGTTGGCTAAACAATTTTTTGTACACATTTTTCGTCTTCACGGGTTGCCTACGCAGATTGTCTCGGATAGAGGCGTCCAATTCGTGTCTAAATTCTGGAGGGCTCTCTGTAAACAACTCAAGATTAAATTAAATTTTTCTTCTGCATATCATCCCCAGTCCAATGGACAAGTAGAAAGGATTAACCAGATCTTGGGTGATTATTTGCGACATTTTGTTTCCTCCCGCCAGGATGACTGGGCAGATCTCCTCCCATGGGCCGAATTCTCGTATAACTTCAGGGTCTCTGAGTCTTCCTCCAAATCCCCATTTTTCGTGGTGTACGGCCGTCACCCTCTTCCCCCCCTCCCTACTCCCTTGCCCTCTGGTCTGCCCGCTGTGGATGAAATTTCTCGTGACCTTTCCATCATATGGAGAGAGACCCAAAATTCTCTCTTACAGGCTTCATCACGCATGAAGAAGTTCGCGGATAAGAAAAGAAGAGCTCCCCCCGTTTTTTCCCCTGGAGACAAGGTATGGCTCTCCGCTAAATATGTCCGCTTCCGTGTCCCTAGCTACAAGTTGGGACCACGCTATCTTGGTCCTTTCAAAATTTTGTGTCAAATTAATCCTGTCTCTTATAAACTTCTTCTTCCTCCCTCTCTTCGTATCCCTAATGCCTTTCACGTCTCTCTTCTCAAACCACTCATCCTCAACCGTTTTTCTCCCAAATCTGTTCCTCCCACTCCTGTTTCCGGCTCCTCGGACATCTTCTCGGTCAAAGAAATTTTAGCTGCCAAAAAGGTCAGAGGGAAAAATTTTTTTTTAGTGGACTGGGAGGGTTGTGGTCCTGAAGAGAGATCCTGGGAACCTGAGGACAACATCCTAGACAAAAGTCTGCTCCTCAGGTTCTCAGGCTCTAAGAAGAGGGGGAGACCCAAGGGGGGGGGTACTGTTACGCCGAGCGCTCCGGGTCCCCGCTCCTCCCCGGAGCGCTCGCTTCACTCTCCCCGCGGCAGCGCTCCGGTCACGTCCTCTGACCCGGGGCGCTGCGATTCCGCTGCCAGCCGGGATGCGATTCGCGATGCGGGTAGCGCCCGCTCGCGATGCGCACCCCGGCTCCCCTACCTGACTTGCTCTCCGTCTGTTCTGTCCCGGCGCGCGCGGCCCCGCTCCCTAGGGCGCGCGCGCGCCGGGTCTCTGCGATTTAAAGGGCCACTGCGCCGCTGATTGGCGCAGTGGTTCCAATTAGTGTGTTCACCTGTGCACTTCCCTATATCACCTCACTTCCCCTGCACTCCCTTGCCGGATCTTGTTGCCTTAGTGCCAGTGAAAGCGTTCCTTGTGTGTTCCTTGCCTGTGTTTCCAGACCTTCTGCCGTTGCCCCTGACTACGATCCTTGCTGCCTGCCCCGACCTTCTGCTACGTCCGACCTTGCTTTTGCCTACTCCCTTGTACCGCGCCTATCTTCAGCAGCCAGAGAGGTGAGCCGTTGCTAGTGGATACGACCTGGTCACTACCGCCGCAGCAAGACCATCCCGCTTTGCGGCGGGCTCTGGTGAAAACCAGTAGTGGCTTAGAACCGGTCCACTAGCACGGTCCACGCCAATCCCTCTCTGGCACAGAGGATCCACTACCTGCCAGCCGGCATCGTGACAAGTATACAGCCCCTAAAAAGTACTTGAAGGATTAAGATTTTTTTTATAGAAGTGATTTACAAATTTGTTTAACTTTCTGGCACCAGTTGATTTAAAAAAAAAAAAAAAAAGTTTTCCATGGGAGTACCCCTTTAATGGGATATGTAGACAGCATTATAAAATTATTTTAGTGATGAAATACAAATTAGTATGGCTAAAAAAAAAAAACCTGCCTTCCACATCAACTAAAACAGGTAAGCACAATGCATACATAAGCAGTGGCGTTGCTAGGGATGGTGTCACCCGGTGCGGTAGAAAATGGTGTCACCCCCATACCTACCCCCTCCCCCCAGTAAGTTTTCAGCCTGTTGTGACAGACACCACTGTTGTAGCGCATTGTGAGAAATTCCAGTATAATAATCAGATATACCAGTTGCCACAGAATGGGAAAGTGTTAAAGAAGTTTTCACCATTTAAATATACAGCTCCCAGAATTACTTAAAGGGGTACTCCACTGGAAAACATTTTCTTTTATATCAACTGGTGCCAGAAAGTTAAACAGATTTTTAAATTACTTCTATTTAAAATCTTAATACTTACTGTACTTATAAGCTGGTGTATGCTCCACAGGAAGTTGCGTAGTTCTTTCCAATCTGACCACAGTGCTATTTGCTGACACCTCTGTCCATGTCAGGAACTGTCCAGAGCAGGATAGGGTGGCTATGGGGATTTGCTCCTACTATGGACAGTTCTTGACATGGACAGAGGTGTCAGCACAGAGCACTGTGGTCAGACAGAAAATAAATGAAAAAAGAAAATAACTTCCTGTGAATCGCTTATACAGCAGCTAATAAGTACTGGAAGGATTAAGATTTTTAAATAGAAGTAATTTACAAATCTGTTTAACTTTGTAGCACCAGTTGATTAAAAAAAATGTTTTCCAGTAGAGTACCCCTTTATGCAGTGGTGAGGTTATGCTGGGAGTTGTAGTTTCACTGACCATAACTGTAGAACTTACAAGTGACTACAGCTCTGATAGGACACAGAGAGGAGAATACACAATGATATCAGTGACGTCTTCTCTATAGTCTTCCCTTATCTAATTCAGATGGTACATACCGCCTGGTCCAGCTAAAACTTCTGTCTGTAGAATGTGATGCCCAGACGTCTCCTCACTATGTCAGCGCATTCTCATCCTCTATATGAAAACAATTATTATTATAAACCTGCCAGACACTGTATCCTCTAAATATAATACTACTATACACTATACTCTTTGATTATAAACCTTCCATACACCATACCCACTGAATATAATAATACCACACACTGTACATTCTGAATATAATACCAACACATACTGTACACTCTGAATATAAATCTGCCACATACTGTACCCCTGAATATAATACTATCACATACTGTACCCTCTGAATATAATACTACCATATACTGTACCCTCTGAATATAAATCTGCCACATACTGTACCCCTGAATATAATACTATCACATACTGTACCCCTGAATATAATACTATCACATACTGTACCCTCTGAATATAATACCAACACATACTGTACACTCTGAATATATTACTACCACCCACTGCGCCCTCTGAATATAATACTTAGAGATGAGCAAACTACAGTAAATTCAACTCATCACAAACTTCTCGGCTCGGCAGTTGATGGCTTTTCCTGCATAAATTAGTTCAGCTTTCAGGTGCTCCCGTGGGCTGGAAAAGGTGGATATTGTCCTAGGAGAATCTTTCCTATGAATGTATCCACCTTTTCCAGCCCACCGGACCACCTGAAGGCTGAACTAATTTACGCAGGATAAGTCATCAACTGCTGAGCCGACAAGTTCGTGACGAATCAAATTTACTGTAAGTTCGCTCATCTCTAATAATACTACCACAAACTGCGCCCTCTGAATATAATACTACCACAAATTGCGCCCTCTGAATATAATACTACCACCCACTGTGCCCTCTGAATATAACACTACCACAAACTGCGCCCTCTGAATATAACGTTGCCATACAGTGCACCCTCTGAATATAATACCACAACCGCAGTAACACCCCTCAACATCCGTTAGCTGATGCTATTACCACGGGAGGGGGGTATTGGTGGTGTTGCTAGTGGATGATCGGGGTGCTACTACTGGGGGGGGTGTTGCTGAAGGATGATGAGGGTGCTACTGGCCATCCCCCCTGGCAGTATCACCCCCATCATCCATCGGCAGGATCATCCTCCTGGCAGGAGCACCGCCATCATCCACCATCAGGATCTGCTAATGGAGGTGCTGCTGGGGGGGGGGGTAGTTGCTGGCGGATGATGAGGGTGCTACTGCCAGGGGGGGAGCATTAGGTAGGCAGCAGTTCCCCCACATTAGGTAGGTAGCAGTTTCCCCACATTAGGAAGCATCTTTTCCCCACATTAGGCAGCATAGATTCCCCACATTTGATACCAGTTTCCCCACATTAGGTAGGTACCAGTTACCCCACATTAGGTAGCAGTTTCCCCACATTAGGTAGCACAGATTCCCCACATTAGCTAGCATAGACTCCCCACATTAGGTAGCATAGACTCCGCACATAAGGTATCATAGACTCCGCACATTAGGTAGCATATACTCCGCACATTAGGTAGCATAGACTCCGCACATTAGGCAGCATAGACTCCCCACATTAGGTAGCATAGACTCCCCACATTAGGCCGCAGGTTCCCTTGCAGGTTCCCCACAATGCGTCAAAGTCTCCCCACACACACACACACACGCACACACGCACACACACATGCACACACACAAAAACAAACAAACACATACAACACAGAGAGACACACACTCACAGACAGACACACAGAGTAACACACACACAGAGTCACACACAGTCACACACAGAGTCACACAAATACACAGAGTCACACACACACACAGAGTCACACAAATACACAGAGTCACACACACACTCAGAGAATCACACAAACACACACAGTCACACACACACAGAGTCACACACACAAACATAGATAGAGACAGACACACACACTCACCCATCCAGCGCAGCGATCCTTCTCACCGGGCGCAATGCGAGTGACGTAACTGACGTCCTCCTGCGCGGCCATGCGGTGTGACGTCAGGCCGGCGCAGACGTGGGAGCGGAGGCCGGGCACAGTACTGGTGAATGTGAGGGGGGGGGGCGTGATGACGGACGGGCGCACTGAAAGGGGGGGGGGTTGCTAACGGACGGGCACACCGCACACACAGCACAGGGGGGGGGGGGGTGCTGACTGATGGGAGGCCGGTCGGGCACATAGGGGGGTGTCAGTGTAGCTGGGGAGGGGGTGTGGGTGCTGCGGAGCGTCTTGGTGTCACCCCATTAGGTTGGTGTCACCCGGTGCGGGCCGCACCCCCCGCACCCTGGTCGCAACGCCACTGTACATAAGGACCTCTAAATTATTCTCTAATAATTGCCTATGCCTAAGCAAACAAATACATTTTTTGTGCTTCTTCAAAGCCCTTTATTTTCTTCAGGAAATGGTTTGCTTTTTGAATGTACAGAACAATCCCTAAACATAACAAAGGTACATTTGTGTTATTCAATCGTTCTTCTCGCCAGATAAAATGGGTCATGTAGAGGAGTCCGCATCCAGTATAAGCCACTCTGCAGATTCCTTTTCTGCACATTCTCTTTCATCCGAGGCAGGACTAATAAATGAAGGTTCAGTTTACCTCAGGCCATGTTCTGTGGGAGGTGGAGAGACCCAGATATTGTTTTATCATTATTTCTGCTCCACTTAAACAGTTGGACCCATTATATAAGACAAGTACTCACGTAGAGGACACAAAGTCAGCCAATGTGAGTGTATCGGGGGCAAGGATATTTTTTATCTCTACATTAACCAGTGCCTTGTTGTACAGTAGATGTCCAGTCATACAGTGTATACAGAAAATGTCTTTACATAGATACAATTATACAGAATATGGTTATGTAGCAGAGCGTAACTGAAACCTAATAGAAGCAGCTCTGTTATCCATTGGTATGACACTGGATCAATAACGTATCACCAAAATGACGTGAAGCCTCTAGTTTGGCATGCTGGGCAGCAAATATTCAGTAAGAATGGGTTAACTTATGTGCAGTGACACAGCATTGCCCTGGATGGGAATGCATAGGTTGAAATTGGGCACATTGTGGAATCTATGGACCATCCGGCATATTTGCCAACTGTCGTGTATTTGCATGGCTGATCAAAAACATCTCTACTGCAGTGTTCCTCAACCTCCGGCTGTCAGGGTACGATGGAAGTTGTTGTTTTGTAAAAGTGCTCCTGAGGGAGAAATTTTATTTGCGGACAATATTCCAAACAGAAGAGTTTGGGTAGACCCTATATTCACTAGTTTCCAATAGGGTACTTAGGGTTCGTAGACCAACTACAGTACCTGGCTCATTGCAGGTCATCTGCTATTCAAAGGATGAAACACCATAGGCCTGGTTTGGTGTCATTTCCAATTGTGTTCTCATAGAAAATGGAGAGCGACCAGACAAATCCCAAGAGCCAGCTATGGGACATGTTATTAACTGCCTAGTAATTAGCTCCTGGAGTGGTCTAATTGGGTTCTTAAAGGGGTACTCCTCCCCTAGACATCTTATCCCCTATCGAAAGCATAGGGGATAAGATGTCAGATCGCGGCGGTCCCGACGCTGGGGACCCTCGGGATCTCGGCTGCAGGACCCACCTGTTGCGGCTTCTGGCAGCGCTGGAGGCTCTCATCCTAACACCTCTCAACCATAGTGACGTGAGATTGGGAAGTCACAACTCCACCCCCGTGTGATGTCACGCCCCGCCCCGTCAATGCAAGTCTATGGGAGGGGGTGTGGCGGCTGTCACGCCCCCTCCCATAGACTTGCATTGAGGGGCGGGGCGTGACATCACACGGGGGTGGAGTTGTGACGTCACGATCTCACGTCACCGTGGATAGGGGATAAGATGTCTAGGGGCGGAGTACCCCTTTAAAGGCAATGTATCGCATACATTTTTACATGGACATAGGCAAAACCATACTGAAGCTGTCCCATTTACATGAATTGTAAACACTAATGGCCATTCTCTGTGACCTTTTCAGAGGTCATTCTACAGGGAGGTGGATGCTGACAGCTGTTATACCTCTGTTATCTTTACACTGGTGTCACCGATCACTGTAGTCCTGTCTGTGATGATACAGAGGTCACTGCTGGGAAGTGATCTGTACAGAGCAGGAAGTTTGAGCCTAGATTTAAACCATGAGCCATGTTTAAACCAAAGATCCCTCCTGCAGAACACAAAGCGGGACTAGTTGCTTCTTCAGACATGAAGATGCCTGAAGAAGCAGGTAGTGCGCGAAATGTGTTGCATTGTGGGCAATAAACCTCGCTTACCCTTTACTTGGTCTCAGCACCTGATTCATCCCGCTGTGTGTTCTAGAGCCGGGATCGTTGGTTTATGTTGTTCTTTACTGCATAGAGTGGCTGCAGGGACCATCACTTGGATATATGCAACCCCATTGTTGTACTTGGTCTATAGTACAACTATTGGCGGTAAGCGCAGTTCTCATATAGGGTTACCACTGGTCTGAGGGTATTACACCATGAGCGCATCCTGTTTTTTTTTATCTTTCTATGAGCCATGTTTGTCTGGGATGTGTATGGTAATGCAGTTCAGCAGCATTCACTTGAATGGGTTTGAGCTGCAATACCAGATTTCCCCTATAGACAAATGTTGCACTGATTCTGGAAGTGAAATGCTTTTCTAATGCTTGACTAAGAACAAAACAGAACCTAAAAATCTAAGTATATAATTATACAGAAAACTTGCTGATTTCTATTTTATTTCTCCTATTATGTGTACTTTTATTTTGCAGACTCCTGCTGAAGCTGGAGATCACTGTTACTACAAGGGCCATGTGCGCGGGCACACAGACTCGTGGGTGGCGGTCTCCACTTGTCATGGACTCAGGTGGGGGTGGCGCTGGCTGGTGCTCTGTGCACATATAAGTAATGATTTCCTATGATGTGACTTGTGTCTCCGGGTCCATGTGGTGACAGCAGGAGGGGTGTGGGGGTGGTAGAACAGAGCAGGATGTTACTGTGAAGCTCTTGGTGTGCTCAGTGCTGGAATCTCTGCTGTTGATGCTGACTTTCCAATGATTCAGAAAAAAGTTGTGACTGATGACACATCACCGCATCTCTCTCTCTGAGATATAGACCTCAATGAGAGTTAATGGGGGAGATTTATTAAAGGATTAAGACTGTTTTTTCCTGTCTAAATTTGTCGCACAGAAATAAATCTAAATAGTCTAAATATGTGCGACTTTTTTGCGACTTTTGCTTTAGAGGATTTTTAGTACATGATTCTAGTCTATTTTAGATGGAAAAATGCATTGGTGCTGAATTTATAAAAAGCAACTTTTCAGCGACAAGTCGCATCGGCTGAAAGTACGCCGAAATGTCAGACCATGTTGGAGCAGGTTTAAATATAGACTAAAGCATAGATCCCGAAGTCTGTGCACAGAATTTATCAAGAGCCGTGTGACTTTTGATAAATTAGGCGCACAATTGACCGGCCTTACACTCTGTAGTTTGGTCTATATTTGTCACGATTCGGCTGGCTGGAGGTGGATCCTCTGTGCCAGAGAGGGATTGGCGTGGACCGTGTTGGTGGACCGGTTCTAAGTTGCTACTGGTATTCACCAGAGCCCGCCGCAAAGCGGGATGGTCTTGCAGCGGCGGTAGCAACCAGGTCGTATCCACCAGCAACGGCTCAACCTCTCTGACTGCTGAAGATAAGCGCGGTACAAGGGAGTAGACAAGAGCAAGGTGGGACGTAGCAGAAGGTCAGGGCAGGCAGCAAGGATCGTAGTCAGGGGCAACGGCAGGAGGTCTGGAACACAGGAGGGAACGCTTTCACTGGCACAATGGAAACAAGATCCGGCGAGGGAGTGCAGGGGAAGTGAGGTATAAGTAGGGAGTGCACAGGTGATAACACTGATTAGGCCTGCTGCGCCAATCAGTGGCGCAGTGGCCCTTTAAATTGCAGAGACCCGGCGCGCGCGCGCCCTAAGGAGCGGGGCCGCGCGCGCCGGGACAAGACAGACGGGGAACGGGTCCGGTACGGGAGCCGAGATGCGCATCGCGAGCGGGCGCCTCCTGCGTCGCGAATCGCATCCCGGCTGGGAGTGATATTGCAGCGCACCCGGTCAGCAGGTCTGACCGGGGCGCTGCGAATGAGAGGATGCTGCGAGTGCTCCGGGGAGGAGCGGGGACCCGGAGCGCTCGGCGTAACAGTACCCCCCCCCCCTTGGGTCTCCCCCTCTTCTTGGAGCCTGAGAACCTGAGGATAAGACTTTTGTCTAGGATGTTGTCCTCAGGTTCCCAGGATCTCTCCTCTGGGCCACAGTTTTCCCAATCCACCAAAAAAAATCTTTTACCTCTGACAATCTTGGAGGCCAGAATCTCCTTCACAGAGAAGACGTCAGACGAACCGGAAACAGGAGTGGGAGAAACAACTTTGGGAGAGAAGCGGTTAAGGATGAGTGGTTTAAGGAGAGAGACATGGAAGGCATTGGGAATACGGAGAGAAGGAGGAAGAAGGAGTTTGTAAGAGACAGGGTTAATCTGGCAAAAGATTTTGAAAGGACCAAGATAGCGTGGTCCCAGTTTGTAACTGGGTACACGAAAGCGGACATACTTAGCGGAGAGCCATACCTTGTCTCCGGGAGCAAAAATGGGGGGAGTTCTTCTTTTTTTATCAGCAATTTTTTTCATCCGGGATGAAGCCTGTAAGAGAGAATTTTGGGTTTCTTTCCATATGGTGGAAAGATCACGAGTCACTTCATCCACAGCGGGCAAACCAGAGGGCAAGGGAGTAGGGAGGAGAGGAAGAGGGTGACGGCCGTACACCACGAAAAATGGGGATTTAGCAGAAGATTCGGAGACTCTGAAGTTGTATGAGAATTCGGCCCATGGTAGAAGATCTGCCCAGTCATCCTGGCGGGAGGAAACAAAATGCCGTAAATAGTCATCCAGGACCTGATTAATTCTTTCTACTTGCCCATTGGATTGGGGATGATAAGAAGAAGAGAAGTTTAATTTGATCTTGAGCTGTTTACAGAGGGCCCTCCAGAATTTAGACACGAATTGGACGCCTCTATCCGAGACGATATGCGTGGGCAAACCGTGAAGGCGAAAAATGTGTATAAAAAATTGCTTTGCCAACTGAGGCGCTGAAGGAAGACCAGGAAGAGGAATAAAATGTGCCATCTTGGAAAATCGATCAACGACCACCCAAACAACTGTGTTGCCACGGGATGAGGGCAAGTCCGTAATAAAGTCCATACCAATCTGTGACCAACGCTGTTCAGGAACAGGCAGAGGATGAAGGAGACCAGCAGGCTTCTGGCGAGGAATCTTATCCCGGGCACAGACAGTACAGGCCCGCACGAAATCAACAACATCAGTCTCCAGAGTCGGCCACCAACAAAATCGAGAGATGAGTTGAAAGGATTTTTTGATGCCCGCATGGCCTGCGAGGTGGGAGGAGTGTCCCCATTTGAGAATCCCGAGACGCTGGCGTGGAGAAACGAAGGTCTTCCCTGGAGGAGTTTGCCTGATGGAAGCTGGAGAAGTGGAGATCAGACAGTCCGGAGGAATGATGTGTTGCGGAGAGACCTCTACTTCAGAGGCATCAGAAGAACGAGAGAGGGCATCGGCCCTAATGTTCTTGTCAGCAGGGCGAAAATGGATTTCAAAGTTAAAACGGGCAAAGAACAACGACCACCTAGCCTGGCGAGGGTTCAGTCGTTGGGCAGACTGGAGATAGGAGAGATTCTTGTGATCAGTGTATATAATAACTGGATATTTTGATCCCTCCAGCAGGTGCCTCCATTCCTCAAGCGCCAATTTAATGGGCAGTAGTTCTCGATCACCAATGGAGTAGTTTTTCTCCGCCGGAGAGAAGGTCCTAGAAAAAAAAAACACAAATAACAGCATGCCCGGAAGAATTTTTTTGTAGAAGAACAGCTCCAGCTCCCACAGAGGAGGCATCTACCTCCAATAGAAAGGGTTTAGATGTGTCAGGTCTGGAGAGCACAGGAGCAGAAGAAAAGGCAGACTTGAGATGTTTAAATGCGTCTTCTGCTTGGGGAGACCAGGACTTAGGATTGGCATTTTTCTTGGTTAAAGCCACGATAGGGGCCACAATAGTGGAGAAGTGTGGAATGAATTGTCTGTAATAATTGGCGAACCCCAAAAAATGTTGGATAGCACGGAGTCCGGAGGGGCGTGGCCAATCTAACACGGCAGATAGTTTATCTGGGTCCATTTGTAGTCCCTGGCCAGAGACCAAGTATCCTAGGAAAGGAAGAGATTGACATTCAAAGAGACATTTCTCCATTTTGGCATAAAGTTGATTGTCCCGAAGTCTCTGAAGAACCATGCGGACATGCTGGCGGTGTTCTTCTAAGTTGGCAGAAAAAATCAGAATATCGTCCAGGTAAACCACAACACAGGTATATAGGAGATCACGAAAAATTTCATTAACAAAGTCTTGGAAGACAGCAGGGGCGTTGCACAGGCCAAAGGGCATGACCAGATACTCAAAGTGTCCATCTCTGGTGTTAAATGCAGTCTTCCATTCGTCCCCCTCCCTGATGCGGATGAGATTATAAGCACCTCTTAAGTCCAGTTTGGTAAAGATGTGGGCGCCTTGTAGGCGATCAAAGAGTTCCGAGATAAGAGGTAAGGGGTAGCGTTTTTTTACCGTGATTTTATTAAGTCCGCGGTAATCAATGCAAGGGCGTAGGGAGCCATCTTTTTTGGACACAAAAAAAAATCCAGCTCCGGCAGGAGAGGAGGACTTGCGGATAAACCCCTTTTTTAAATTCTCCTGGATGTACTCCGACATGGCTTGGGTTTCTGGAGCAGACAGAGGATAGATTCTGCCCCGGGGTGGAGTAGTACCCGGGAGAAGGTCAATAGGACAGTCATAAGGCCTGTGAGGAGGCAAAGTCTCTGCTTGCTTTTTGCAAAAAACATCAGCATAGTCCAGATAAGCCTTAGGAAGACCAGATACCGGGGGAACCACAGGGTCACAACTGTGAGTACTGGGAACCGGTTTAAGACAGTCCTTGTGACAAGAAGTACCCCAGTTCTTGATTTCTCCTGTGGACCAATCAAGGGTTGGGGAATGGCGTTGAAGCCACGGTAATCCAAGAAGAATTTCTGAAGTGCAGTTGGAGAGGACCAAAAATTCAATTTTTTCGTGATGGGGTCCGATGCACATTAGGAGAGGTTCCGTGCGGTAACGCACGGTACAGTCCAATCTTTCATTGTTAACAGAATTGATGTAGAGGGGTCTGGCGAGACTGGTCACCGGGATGTTGAACCTGTTGATGAGAGAGGCCAAAATAAAATTTCCTGCAGATCCGGAATCCAAGAATGCCATAGCAGAGAAGGAGAAGGTAGAAGAAGATATCCGCACAGGCACAGTAAGGCGTGGAGAAGCAGAGTTCACATCAAGAGCTGTCTCACCTTTGTGCGGAGTCAGCGTACGTCTTTCCAGACGGGGAGGACGGATAGGACAATCCTTCAAGAAATGTTCGGTACCGGCACAGTACAGGCAAAGATTCTCCATGCGGCGTCGTGTCCTCTCTTGAGGTGTCAAGCGAGACCGGTCAACTTGCATAGCCTCCACGGCGGGAGGCACAGGAACGGATTGCAGAGGACCAGAGGAGAGAGGAGCCGGGGAGAGAAACCGCCTCTTGCGAACAAAGTCCATATCCTGGTGGAGCTCCTGACGCCTTTCGGAAAAACGCATGTCAATGCGGGTGGCAAGATGAATAAGTTCATGCAGGTTAGCAGTAATTTCTCGTGCGGCCAGCACATCTTTAATGTTACTGGATAGGCCTTTTTTAAAGGTCGCGCAGAGGGCCTCGTTATTCCAGGATAATTCGGAGGCAAGAGTACGGAATTGGATGGCGTACTCGCCAACAGAAGAATTACCCTGGACCAGGTTCAGCAGGGCAGTCTCAGCAGAAGAGGCTCGGGCAGGTTCCTCAAAGACACTTCGAATCTCCGTGAAGAAGGAGTGTACAGAGGCAGTGACAGGGTCATTGCGGTCCCAGAGTGGTGTGGCCCATGACAGAGCTTTCCCAGACAGAAGGCTGACTACGAAAGCCACCTTAGACCTTTCAGCAGGAAACTGGTCCGACATCATCTCCAAGTGCAGGGAACATTGCGAAAGAAAGCCACGGCAAAACTTAGAGTCCCCATGAAATTTATCCGGCAAGGATAATCGTAGGCTGGAAGCGGCCACTCGCTGCGGAGGAGGTGCAGGAGCTGGCGGAGGAGAAGATTGCTGGAGCTGTGGTAATAGCTGCTGTAGCATCACGGTCAGTTGAGACAGCTGGTGGCCTTGTTGCGCTATCTGTTGCTGGGCGACCACCGTGGTGAGGTCGGCGACAACTGGCAGCGGGACTTCAGCGGGATCCATGGCCGGATCTACTGTCACGATTCGGCTGGCTGGAGGTGGATCCTCTGTGCCAGAGAGGGATTGGCGTGGACCGTGTTGGTGGACCGGTTCTAAGTTGCTACTGGTATTCACCAGAGCCCACCGCAAAGCGGGATGGTCTTGCAGCGGCGGTAGCAACCAGGTCGTATCCACCAGCAACGGCTCAACCTCTCTGACTGCTGAAGATAAGCGCGGTACAAGGGAGTAGACAAGAGCAAGGTCGGACGTAGCAGAAGGTCAGGGCAGGCAGCAAGGATCGTAGTCAGGGGCAACGGCAGGAGGTCTGGAACACAGGCTAGGAACACACAAGGGAACGCTTTCACTGGCACAATGGCAACAAGATCCGGCGAGGGAGTGCAGGGGAAGTGAGGTATAAGTAGGGAGTGCACAGGTGATAACACTGATTAGGCCTGCTGCGCCAATCAGTGGCGCAGTGGCCCTTTAAATTGCAGAGACCCGGCGCGCGCGCCCTAAGGAGCGGGGCCGCGTGCGCCAGGACAAGACAGACAGGGAACGGGTCAGGTACGGGAGCCGGGATGCGCATCGCGAGCGGGCGCCTCCTACATCGCGAATCGCATCCCGGCTGGGAGGGATATTGCAGCGCACCCGGTCAGCAGGTCTGACCGGGGCGCTGCGAATGAGAGGATGCTGCGAGCGCTCCGGGGAGGAGCGGGGGCCCGGAGCGCTCGGCGTAACAATATTGATGCGGGACATAGACAACTTTGAAAAATCTCCCCCAATGTTGTAAGAGAAGAGCATTGATCTGGTTTATATTCATTACTGCATGGTGCCAACATATTCTGTAGCACTGTACAAGCAAAGGTTCCTAAATGTGTTCCACTCAGAACCCCCTGTCTTTGAAATCACAAGAATTGAAGGAAGTTAACACTATTTGTCTTAGGGGCATACGTAAATTAAGGTAAATCACACAACTACTTTAAAGGGGTTATCCAGGAAAAAACTTTTTTTTATATATATCAACTGGCTCCAGACAGTTAAACAGATTTGTAAATTACTTCTATTAAAAAAATCTTAATCCTTTCAGTACTTATGAGCTGATGAAGTTGAGTTGTTCTTTTCTGTCTAAGTGCTCTCTGATGACACGTGTCTCGGGAACCTCCCAGTTTAGAAACAAATCCCCATAGCAAACCTATTCTACTCTGTGCAGTTCCCGAGACAAGCAGAGATGTCAGCAGAGAGCACTGTTGCCAGACAGAAAACAAGAACTCAACTTCAGCGGCTGATAATTATTGAAAGGATTAAGATTTTTTAATAGAAGTAATTTACAAATCTGTTTAACTTTATGGAGCCAGTTGATATAAGAAAAAAAGTTTTTTCCTGGAATACCCCTTTAAAGCTCATGAGAAGAGATTCCAAATGAGAAGGGGGCAGCCAGACGATTAGGCTGCCCCCCAAACCATTGTAAGAGGGAAAGGAGTTCTAGACTCTAATGGAAATTCTGGTGCAGCTGCACAGTGCACACCATGGAATTTCAGCGGTGGACATTTTGTTGCTGAAATTCCATTGCTGAAATAACGATCTTGCTCATCTTTTGATGGAACTTTTTACTTATGGTAAATGCACACTAGGGAATTTGCCGCAGATTTTCCAAGTGGACATTTGCACAGAAAATCCACAGCTCATCACCAGAAGAGTAGATGTGAGGTTTCAAATGTAATCTACACAATGCAGACTCATATTTACCTATAATGCAGACTTAAAGGGGTACTCCGGCCCTGAGACATCTTATCCCCTAGCCAAAGGATATGGGATAAGATTTCTCACCACGGGGGTCCCGCCCTGGGGACCCCCACAATCTTGTATTTGCCACCCACCTGTTTGAGTTGCACGCCGCAGTGCCAGCTCACAAACAGCCGTGATGTCACGCCCCCTCTCATAGACTTGCATAGCGGGGTGGGGGGTGATGTCACACAGGGGCGGAATCGTGACGTTCCGATACTCCACCCCCGTAGTCGCCACCCGGCTGTTTGTGAGCTGGCACCGCGGCGTACAGCTCAAATAGGTGGGAGGTGAATACAAGATTGCGGTGGTCCCCAGCGGCAGGACCCCCGTGGGAAGACGTCTTATCCCCTATCCTTTGGATAGAGGATAAGATGTCTCAGGGCCTGAGTACCCCTTTAACAACCTGCATTATTCCCATTTAAATTAATGGCATTGGTAAAATATGCAATAGATCTGCCACAATTCCCAGCACAAATTAATGTGGATGCAGTAAACCATCTAGTGTTTACCCTCATATAGTTGACCTGTAGCCTTTTCACATGATTGGACCTTATAAATTGTAATATGTTTGTAATACCAGGACTATGTGACTGTAACTTCTGTATTTTCTAACAATGATCAATGGCAGCTTTGGTTAAATACATTTTGTTTTTTACAGTGGAGCATTTTCTGATGGAAAATTTACTTATACAATATACCCTCAAGTGCAGAAAAACAAGGTAAAAAAATCTATCCAGTTATACATGTAAAAAAAGAATGACCTGTTTTTATATTAACCATTTGAAGAACATATACTGACTATAGGAGAGTAAACTATGGCTCATCACAGCATTTAGCAACCTGATGCAATAAGATGTTATCTTTCATTTCCATAGTTATATATTATAAATGGTGCTGTAGCTCTGTCCCATCCCCATTTCAGCCCGTGCAGTTTTTGGTGATTTTCTTTTTGTTCTTGATGTTACATATTTTGCCATTTTTAATTTCAGCTTATTATTGTTATTAAAGAAATTGTCCTGTAAAATGTATTTTTCTATTGTCCCCAGGCTGCCTAATAAAATAACAAATACTTTAAGGCACCTTCCTCTCTCGTAGAGGGGTATCTGGGTGCCCTGTCTGTGGCCGGTGACTCTGCTTTCCCCGAGCTGCAGAGCGTGGCGTCACAGACGGTGGATCTGACAGTGCTGCTCACCAATCACTGGCTAAGGTGGGACACTACGGAGGCTGCTGATTGGGTGCGCAGAACTGTGATATCACGTCTACAGCTCCATCTGGCTTCGGAAATGAATACTGTTTGTGGAGACCGGCGGGAGATGGGGCATTGTGCTACCGAAGCTACAAGGTAGCGAAGGAAGGAGAGTTTAAGTCTTTGTTATTTTATTAGTCAGCCAGAGGACAATAGAAAAATAATACATTTTACCGGACCCCTTAAATTCTGGTATTTTGCTACCTAGTATCATGACTGTTGGTTGTAAAGGAAATCCATTTTTGGTGGTCATAGAAAGTAATTGCCACAATAGAGAGGTGACAATTGCACATGGCCACAATGTGTGCCATAGATACCCTGGTGCATTCCATCCCTCAGGCACCACTCCATTCACTTTCTATTGGACTTCTGAACATTGCCAAGGTCAGCGCTTGGCAGTGCCTGGAAGACCTGTAAATAATCAATGGAGCGGTGGCCGAGTATGGAGGCCAGATCTCCACTGATCAGCTAGATATCCCCAATTCTATTGATAGGTGATATTTTTAATCTTGGGATAACCCCTTCAGGTAAGTCAGAACATGATACACTCAATGAAACAACTTAAAGGGGTACTTCCGTGGAAAACATTTTTTTCAAATCAACCGGTGCCAGAAAGTTAAACAGATTTGTTAATTTCTTCTATATAAAAATCTTAATCCTTCCATAACTTATCAGCTGCTGGATGCTCCACAGGAAGTTGCATGTCTTACTGGAGTTCTTTTCAGTCTGATCACAGTGCTCTCTGTTGACACCATTGTCCATGTCAGGAACTATCCAGAGTACAAGCAAATCGCCATAACAAACCTCTCCTGCTCTGGACAGCTGGACAGTTCCTGATACAGACAGAGGTGTCAGCAGAGAGCACTGTGGTCAGACTGGAAAGAACTCCAGAAAGAAATACAACTTCCTGTGGAACATACAGCATCTGATAAGTACTGGAAGGATTAAGATTTTTGAATATAAATAATTTACAAATCTGTTTTACTTTCTTGCACCAGTTGATTTAAAAAGAATAGTTTTCCTCCGGAGTACCCCTTCAAAGGCAATCAGTCAACTGAAATTTACATTCCAAACTGCTGACACTGTTTGATAGCTGTTTGGGTAAGGAGACACATGGTACCTTTCATCTATCTGTCTATGCTTTCATAACATAGAAAAATGTTTTTATTCTCTGGTGAAAGAGTCCAAGAGGCGTTCTAAAGCCCCTGAAATGCTTAGGAATGGAACCCCTCCTCGCTCCCCCTCCCATCCCTGTCCCTGCATCATTGACAATCATGTCTCAGCCTCCACATCTTGTTTGTGCGCTGTGCATACAAATTGTGCACAGTTGTGAGATTTGGAAACAGGGCTTGGTTTCCCCCTTTCTTGCTTGAGCCCCTCTCTCTGATCCGTCGCACTTTCGGGTTCATAGTGAACTGCTGATTGACTGAGCGGCAAGGTCACGCGCCAGCCATGGAGACGACATGTTTCATTTTCCAGTTTGGTGTAGACTATCTTTGGGTATATCTGGGTTGTATAGTTTTCCTAGTTCTCTATGGATCCTGATGATACAGAACATAATGGGTCCACTTCAGGGATTAAAGGGTCCACAGAAAGGTTAATCTTTCAGCAAGTGGTGGAATCTGAGAAAGTCTAGGGATGCACAGATTGCCTCTTTGGGGTCAGTTCTCTTTAGGTTTTCATATTTCAACCCAATGTGTTATTTATCCTTTATTAGGGCATCAGGTATCATTAATGCAGTACAAAAGATATGTTGTATACTGCCCGAGCTTAAAGTTGTTTTTCACATTTTTTCAAGTAGCACGGCAGCGGTCATAGTTGTGCATAGAGGTGTGTGCACCAGCTGGGGGGTTATAGGGAGGCATAGAGAAGGATAGAAGGTGAGGAAAGTGGTCACTGTTTAGCCACTAGTTCTGCTTTGGCCTATAGGGACAAATCCAGTATAGAGCCTGCCACTTCAGTTGGTACTCATTTTTTCCAGCATTTGATCATAGTTTAGAGGCTGGGGAGCCTCTGCACGAGCTTTTGGAATATGTATTGTATTGTATTGGTTTTAAGTGTTAGACATCTGTGAGCATAAGTGCCACACACACCTACAAAATTTTTCTTTTTTTTGACTTACCGATGACCAAGCTAGCTAATTTGTTCTTCCTAGACCCCACTATCCATTAGTCAGGACAATGCACCCTGCATCACTAACCCCGAGTCAGGTGATGAAATGGGTTATATAATTCACTTTGACAATAACCGATTAGCTGTTTCTCTTTACAGAAATCTCTTCCATGGCCACATGTGATCGAGCGGGCAAAGAAGTGCAAAGAACCAGGTACAAGTACATTTGGAGAATCTTCCCCTATTATACTATAGTGACTGGATGGTGGATATGCTGCAATAAAAATCAAATGGATGATGGTTTAGAGCTGTCGTTGACTGGCTGAAAATGTTATTTAGCAGAAAAGCATGTGGCACAAGTCTGTACTCTCTTCTATTAAATACAGCGAATACAGGTTTTGGTGTAAACTATTTGGTTTGGGATGTGATTTGTTGGGTGCTACTATATTTCTTCTGCTAACTGGGAAGTCTTCACAAACTGTTAAAAGTTTGTCTTTTATTTTATATTTGCAGATTTTATATGTATATTTGCAGATTTTCTTTTTTCATCTTTGTCTTTTTGAAACATATGACATTTATTATTTGTATTATTCCCCAGGCTGTATGAATCTTCAAGAAATTCCCAGAAGCTCCAAAATAAGGAGGAAAAGACAGGTCAGTATAATAAGGACTGAATCATAAAGAAAAACATTAGAGACAGACGAGTGATGGGATAGAATAGAGAGATCGGTCCCGTCATGTAAAAGAAACACATACATACACATTGGGGGAGATTTATCAAAGTTGTCTATGTCCCGCATCAATATAGACCAAACTACAGAGGGTTAGTCTGGTCTATTGTGCGCCTAATTTATCAAAAGTCGCACGGCTCTTGATAAATTCTGTGCACAGACTTTGGGATCTATGCTTTAGACTGTATTTAACCTGCTCCAACATGGTCTGACATTTCGGCGTACTTTCAGCCGATGCGACTTGTCGCTGAAAAGTCGCTTTTGATAAATTCAGCACCAATGCATTTTCCAATGCATTTCCGTCTAAAATAGACTGGAATGCATCATGTTCTTAAAATCCTCTACAGCAAAAGTCGCAGAAAAGTCGCACATATTTAGACTGCGACTTACTGTACGACAAATGTAGACAGGAAAAAACAGTCTAAACCCTTTGATAAATATCCCCCAGTATGTTCCATAGACTTAGAATGAAGCCTGCCTCCTACGATGAGTCTGACGAGTAGTGAGGTGGGAAGAGAAGCGCACCGCTGTGTGCTTCTCCTGGCTATCTAGAGCTCAGAGGGTGTCTCCACATTGAGACCCCGACCAATAAAAATTTTTAAGATGTCTGTGTGATATGTCAAAATGTTATATATATAATTATTATTATTTTTTTTTAATAACAATAAATGCTCCAAATATTTTGGTAAGAAAAAGGAAAAAGATTTTTCTAAAAATTTTTAAAGAATGAGTTAAGCCATCAGGCCGGAGTTTTATTACCCGTGGATTTAACCAAGTCTACCTCTGTATTTTCCAACCTGACTTCCGACACCATTTCATCTCACGGTAGTCGTAAACCTTCAATATCGGTCAGCTATACATGAACAAACTGTACCGTTTACCCCCGTACTTATGAACATAAAGCTCAGCCGAGCATGTGATCAGAATATGGAGATGGTGGCTAAGTCACTGCTAGACTCATCTTGCAGAGGCATGTCTCCCCAAAAACAAAAGGATCAGGAAGTTAAAATACAACATGCCAGATCCTTTCCTGACATTTTGTTGGGAGGCCTCCATATGAATTAGATGGTCAGACAGCCCTGCCTTTATACCATTTTGATTCTATAGTGTTATAGAGAATCCAGAAACCTTAAAAATGGTGTCTTGTTCCTTTTGGCCCTCAAGTGTTTTAATACTGGGATAAATGTGTGGGATGTACAGAGGAATAGACAGCTGGGCACGCGGATGTCCATACTTGTATTGTTATTGATGTTCTTCTCATCATAAATCAGCAGGAGCTGAGGTGTGTGATATTATCTAGGATATTGTGTATTATAGGGGATCATGTACCTTTGACTATAAATAATGTCCTGGTCTGAAGGACAATGCAGAACTAATCTCTGTCATGTTTTCCTGTGTCTCCCTACTTTAGGTTCGCCCAGCTGCACACTCTGCTTTGTCTGAAACCAAATACATTGAGCTTATGGTGGTCAATGACTGGCGTCTGGTATGTGTTCCTGACTGGTTTATAAAATGCACAATGATCTGTGGTTATATTTACATAAAGATCATCCCTCTTTATGTTAGTAATGCCCTCCATTAGTCCTTTTCTGTCACATTTTATTTCTCCATTTATCAGTTATACCCATCTGGTGGGTCTGTCTCCAGTCCTTATCTCTACTGTCCTGAATAATATTTTAAGCTGAGAAGGGCTGCAATGATTAACTGAATTAAAATCGATAATGGTGATTATTGAAATCGTCGACAACAATCGCTTAATCGGTAGTTAGGGACGTGGCCTCAGTTGTTAGGGGGCATGGCCTAGTAACACAGTTTTCCTACTATTTTTGTTATTTTTCCCTGCCTTTTAGCCCCTCAGTCTGTCCCTACATGTCCTCCCCCATCTCCCCTTACTCTCCGGTACCCTTTTGGATGCTGGCCTGCGGCAGCGACATCTGCGGCCTACCTGCCGCACTTGGAGTGCTGTCAGCAGCTTGGAGTGCAGCAGCAGCTTGGACCGCAGCTTGGAGTGCTGTCTGGAAGCCTGCAGCTCCTCCTTGTCCTCGGCGCCTGCGGTGACAAGAAGCTTCCGGTCCAGAGATCGCAGGAGCCCCCTGTCCGGCCAGAAGCTGACAGATCTTCCTGGTGCAGGAGGACGGCCATCACTAAGGTCTGTGAACTGCTCCTTCTCCCCTGCAGCGAGGCTCCTAGGTTAACTCTTCAGGTGCTTGTCCCTCTCTTTTCTCCCTGTTAACCCTTCAGTTTCTGTCCCTTCTCTCTTACTCTCTGTTAACCCTTAGTGTTGAGCGGCATAGGCCATATTCGAATTCGTGATATTTCGCGAATATAAGGACGAATATTTGTCATATATTTGCTAAATTTGCATATTCCTAATATTCGCGTTATATTTTCGCATATGCGAAAATGCGCATATGTGAACATTTGCAAATGCGAAAATTCGTACCCCAGACTCACACAGTAGTATTATAGCCTTCTTTATACCACACAAGCTGGAAGCAGAGAGGGATGATCACTGTGATGTGTACTGTGAAAAAAAAACCGAATATTCGTAATTGCAAATATATAGTGCTATATTCACGAATATTCGCTAATATGCGATATTCGCGAATAAGATTCGCATTGCTAATATTCGCGAGCAACACTATTAACCCTTCAGGTGCTCTTCCCTCTCTTTCCACGTTAACTGTTCACAATGCGGTCCCCACTTACTCTCCTGTTAAGCCTTCCCTGGTCCCCTAATCCCATTTTGGGTTTTATCCGATTAATCGTACCTATAATTGACTTGCTAATCGATTTTATAAATAATCATTTGTTGCAGCCCTAAGGGTATGTTCACACTGCGGAATTCCACGAGTGAAATTCCGCACAGTGAATGTTAGCATCTGCGTGAATGGGTCTTCCGCGAGACCCGTTCACACTGCAGAATTTCAGCAGCGGACAATTTTGCCGCTGAAATTGTTCCGCGCAAAGAAAGAACATGTTCATTCTTTGCGCGGAAGTCCGTGAGCACTGCATAGCTGCCGCCGCCGGCTGTCAGGCTGAATCTCCGCTCGCTGAATTCCGCGAGCGGAGATTCAGCTACAAATCCGTAGTGTGAACATACCCTAAAGCTGAGTTATGACCAGATTAAAGCTCAACTTTACTTTGTTCGTAAATAAGGCTTAGAAGATCAGGACAGAAGAGATAAAGGCTGGAAACAGAGCCTACAGACTGCTTCTCTGATGGAATGGAAGACAGAGGAGAACACTATGGGGGACATGTATCATTGCATTTAGACCATTTTTCACGTCTACAAATTTTGCGCAATTGCGCTTTTTTTTTGCATAGAGCTGCGTTTTTTTTGGTGGACAGTTTTCTAAAGTTGTCACCAGTTTGGTCTACCGTACACCACCTAATCCAGTGGACTGGTATTTATCAATTGCGCAAAAAAAAGTAGATGTTTTTTTTTGCGCAATTGCGCTTTTTTGCAAGAAAAGTAGTCTAAACCTAAGAGTGCTAGCAAGGACTCGTAGAAAATGGCAGACGGTGGAAGATGCAGGTGGGGGATGCAGGAGCCGTCTCTCAGCACTGCAGTACTACAACTACTCCCATCATGGGACAGAATCTATCCCATAATGGGAGTAGTTGTAGTACCGGAGCGCTGAGAGACGCACATCCCCTGTCTGCGGGACTCTATTGTGACTGTTAGGACTACTACTCCCATCATGGACATACTCTGTCCATGATGGGAGTAGTAGTCCTAACAGTCACAATACTGTTTCACAGCTGGGGGATGTGTAAGACCCATCCCTCAGCACTGCGGTACTACAACTACTCCCATCATGGGACACAAAATTTCCCATGATGGGAGTAGTAGTCCAAGGGCAGACTGACGGATCTCAGGGGTCTCACTCTTGAGACCCCTTGCAACTTCTCCGCCCCTGCCCCCTAGTGATGACATCATTAGGGGGCGGAGCTTCACAGTCCAGGCCTGAAGCCAGGGTGGTAAGTATGGCTCTGTTCTCATTATGCGTTTTGCATAATGGGAACAGAGCCTTTTTGGCAGTGTGTTCCCAAACAGGGAGACTCCAACTGTTGTTTACCTACAGCCCCCATGATGGGAGTTGTAGTTTAGCAACAATTGGAGGCTCCCTCTTTAGGAACACACTGCATTATGTGCGCTCTCCCCAGGGGAGAGCGCCAAAAATGTACTGACCCATTTTTCGTGTTTTTATTTTCTTGTCATTTCAGATAAGTGAATGCAGAGGACTACCTGAGATTCGGTGGAGTGTGACGATGACTAGCATTTTTTTAATGTCAATAAAAGGGTTAACGAGGGCTGTGGGGGAGTGTTTTTTTAAATACATTTTTTATTTCATGTGTTGTGTTTTTTATAATTGAAATTTCAGGTTTAGTAGTGGAAGCCGTCTTGTAGACGGAATCTATTACTAAGCTGGGCTTAGCGTTAGCCCCGAAAACAGCTAGCACTAACCCCCAATTATTACCCGGTACTCACCGCCACAGGGGTGCCGGGAAGAGCCGGTACCAACAGGCCCGGAGCATCAAAAATAGCGCTCCTTGGCCTAGGCGGTAACAGGCTGGGGTTATTTAGGCTGGGGAGGGCCAGTAACAATGGTCCTCGTCCATCCTGGTAATGTCAGGCTGTTGCTGATTGGTTGGTGTCTGATTGACACTGAAAATATGGGGAAGCCTATGTGTTGTTGTTTTTTGTAATAAAAAAAAGTGTGTGGTTCCCCATATTTTCAGTGTCAGTCAGATACCAACCAATCAGCAACAGCCTGACATTACCAGGGTGGGCGAGGACCATTGTTACTGGCTCTCCCCAACCTAAATAACCCCAGCCAGGAGCGCTATTTTTGACACTCCAGGCCTGTTGGTACTGGCTCTTCCCAGCAACCCTGTGGCCGTGGGTAACGGGGTAATAATTGGGGGTTAGCGCTAGCTGTTTTTTTGGCTAACGCTAAGCCTGGCATTAAAAAAAAAATGTATTAAAAAAAAAAAAAAATCCCCACACAGCCCTCATTAAACCTTTTATTGACATTAAAAAAAAGCTGGTCATCATCGCAATACACTGAATCTGACGTAGTCCTCCCCATTCACGTATCTGAAATGAGAAAAAAAAAAGGTTAGGACATCATTTGCGATCTCACCTGGGGAGTGCGCCCATACTGCAGTGTGTAACAGGGAGCCTCCAATTGTTCTTGTCTGCCTACTGTATCCTGTATATACAGTCATCTATAGATGGCTGTATATACAGGAAAGCGCACAAAGATTTAACTCAGAACTGCAGTGTGGGTTAACTCTTTCCTTGCTGGGCTCCTGTATAGTATACATGGATACACTATGCCCCCTGTATACTATACAGCGGGCAGAGGTAAGTAGTGATGCTCTGCACCCTGTATATGTATATGCTATACATCACTCCTTACCTCCTAACACTCCGTGGGGCGGGCGCTCTGCATCTGACCCCTGGAGTAGTACCTGCAGTGAAAAAAATGCACACAGGGTACAAAAATGTTTGTTTCCGCACACCAGCAAAAATGCAAGAAAAAACACAAGGGGGGAGATTAATCAAAACCTATGTAGAGGAAGAGCGGTGCAGTTGCCCATAGCAACCTATCAGATTGCTCCTTTCATTTTTGTAAAGAAGCAATCTGATTGGTTGCCATGGGCAACTGCACTACTCTTCCTCTGTACAGTTTTTGATAAATCTCCCCCAAGAAAAATTACCAAAATGCAGGAAAAGCTGGGACCGTTTTTCAGGCGTTTTTGCTGGTGGACAAAAAAAAACCTCAGTGGAATCCTGAAAAACAATAGAACAAATTCCTACACCACTATTCCTGTGAGGTGTAGAACAGGTCTACAAATAGAACTTTGTGGAGATTTAGACCATTGCACGAAATTTATCATGGGGCTTGCACAAGTTTGATAAATTTGGAGAAATTGCTCCAAATTTAGACCAACCAAAATGATCTACAAAAAACGTCTACCAATAACAACATTGATACATCTCCCCCTATATGTCAACACAAAGAGGCTGTAGAAGTGAAACAAAGCTGAAAATGTTTTTTTTGAATCATAATATGTACAAAACATTAATGATAAAAATGTATTTAACGGTGTCCATAGCCCTTTAACATGAAGGAAGAGGATGACTATTGTACTATATAATCCTGCAGTGCTATTATTATTAACTAAGGGATCATACTGTCTTTGTATTTCTTAATATATAGGAATAATGAGGATTTTAATAACCTTACATCTTTGTTCTCTTTAGTTTCAGGTCCGGCAGTCTGTGGGTCTTACAAGTAGTTATGCCAAATCAGTGGTGAATCTAGCCGATTCTGTGAGTACAACTTACTGTGCCCTTTCAGTGGAGGCTTTATTTACATGTATTTAGTTTTTTTCTTAACTCACTCTTACTTTTTTAAATCACCAATAGACTATAATAAAAACATAAAGCACTCCATAGTACATTACCATGAGGATGAGTAAAACGCTAAAAGTGTATTTGCGCCTACCCATGGTGATTGCGCACCCAAGCACAAATTTGGAATGAAAGTATATACCGTATATACTCGAGTAAGCTGACCCGAATATAAGCCGAGGCCCCTAATTTCAACCCAAAAACCCAGGAAAAGTTATTGACTCGACTATAAGCCTAGGGTGGGAAATGCATCATCACCGCCTGTTAATCCCTTCATCAGTGGTCTTCAACATCTGCGGACCTACAGATGTTGCAAAACTACAACTCCCAGCATGCCCGGACAGCCGATGGCTGTCCGGGCATGGTGGGAGTTGTAGTTTTGAAACCTCTGGAAGTCCGCAGGTTGAAGACCACTGCGGCCTTCATCATCATCCAGACCCCCCTTTAGTTTTCTACTCACCTCCCCTCGGTGGGAAGGAAGGGTGAGCTGGTCCGGGCCATCTATGCTGCAGGGACCGTCCGGTGGGGAGGGTTAGTCGTTCCAGGCTTTCCATCTTCACCGGGAGGCCCATCTCTTCGCCGGCCCCGGACTAGTGATGTTGCCTTGACGACGACGCACAGGGACGTTCATGCGCAGGGACCTCACAGACCAGCTCACCCTTCCTTCCCACCGAGGGGAGGTGAGTAGAAAACTAAAGGGGGGTCTGGATTATGATGAAGGCCGCAGTGGTCTACAACCTGCGGACCTCCAGATGTTTCAAAACTACAACTCCCAGCATGCCGATCGCTGTCCGGGCATGCTGGGAGCTGTAGTTTTGCAACATCTGGAGGTCCGCAGGTTGAAGACCACTGAGAAGGGATTGACAGGCGGAGAGTTCACTCGAGTATAAGCCGAGGGGGGCGTTTTCAGCACGAAAAATTGTGCTGAAAAACTAGGCTTATACTCGAGTATATATGGTAAATATGATGTGGCATCTCTCTGCAGCCTTGCCCGACACTGCAATATCACAAACGATTCCTCCAAGAAAAGGATGGGATTTTCTGTAGGGGCTAAGAGAGTCTTTAGTCCAAGAAGGTGTGAAACAAAAAAATGGGTTTTTCTTGATCGCCTTATTGGGGAACACAGAGACCATGGGTATTATGCTGCTGCCCTAGGAGGCTCAAACTAGGCAAAAAAAAAAAAAAGTCGGCTCCTCCCAGCTGGATATACCCGTCCACAGGCAAAGAGCTAATCAGTTTTAGCTTAGTGTCAGTAGGAGGCAGACATAGGTCTGGAGTTATTACAGTTGCATAGTTTTTCTATGGCCCTTTTATGGCTCCTGTCGCTTTAGCGGTTTGGAGTATCTCCCTGAGACCCCCTGTTCAGTTCTGTGGCCTGGCTTTGCCTGGCGACACACATACCCCCCCCCCCCCCCCCCTGCCTTGCAGGCATTATGATTGCTTCTCGGCCTTTCGGCTATTATCAGGTGTTATATCTGTTCTTATCATTTTTGAAAACGGGGGCCGATTCGAAGCTTGCTTCTGTCACCCTATGCATTGACCCTATATGGCAGTGCATCTCCCAAAAATCTTTACAATCTGTCAAACTATTAGGTCCATGGTCAGCGTGTTTGCGGTACTTAACCTTCACACTGTACCATTTTGCCTACATAAGTGTGGTCTGCAGCCATGTGCTTTCCTAGCCCCTGTTTCTTTGAGTGATGGTTTCGGGCCTTGGCCCGTTTTCCGTAGTGACCTAATTGGTCATTTTACTGGGGTATGGGATTTTGACAGTGGTCATCAGCATGACTCGCTATGCTTCTCTTATCATTCCTTGCAGAATTCCAGGAAACCTGACAGCACCTGTCTGTTTTCTTCAGCACCGGTCACCAGTGCCAGGTCTGCTGTGCCTGAAGTTCCGTTCTCCACTCTACCTGTGAGAGGTACCTAAATGGGGTGACATGGCATGGGCAACAGAGTCTCTGCAGCTTCCATAGCCTAGTCCAGTGTAAACTGGTGAGCCTGTCATCTGCCACAGCTGCAGTTTCGGCACTCCACTCTGAGTGAAAGTAGACCGTTGTACAATGGACCCTCTACGACTCCTAGGGAGTACTTGATGCTTGCCGCATCTGCAGCTCCAGTTCCAGTACCTCACTATGTGTGAGTGGACCTATGTAGAATGGACCCTCTACGAAGCCCATGGACAGCGTGATGTATGCCACATCCGCGTTTGCAGTTCTGGCACTCCACTGTGAGTGAGAGTTGACCAATGTGCAATGGACCCTCTACGACTCCTAGGGAGTACGTGATGCCTGCCGCATCCGCGGCTCCAGTTCCGGTACCGTACTATGCAGTTCCGGCACTCCACTGTGAGTGGGAGTGTTACGCCGAGCGCTCCGGGTCCCCGCTCCTCCCCGGAGCGCTCGCAACATCCTCGCTACGGCAGCGCCCCGGTCAGATCCACTGACCGGGTGCGCTGCGATACCGCCTCCAGCCGGGATGCGATTCGCGATGCGGGTGGCGCCCGCTCGCGATGCGCACCCCGGCTTCCGTACCTGACTCGCTCTCCCTCGGTCCTGTCCCGGCGCGCGCGGCCCCGCTCCCTAGGGCGCGCGCGCGCCGGGTCTCTGCGATTTAAAGGGCCACTGCGCCACTGATTGGCGCAGTGGTTCCAATTAGTGTCTTCACCTGTGCACTCCCTATGTATACCTCACTTCCCCTGCACTCCCTGGCCGGATCTTGTTGCCCTTGTGCCTAGTGAAAGCGTTCCCTTGTGTGTTCCTAGCCTGTGTTCCAGACCTCCTGCCGTTGCCCCTGACTACGATCCTTGCTGCCTGCCCCGACCTTCTGCTACGTCCGACCTTGCTTTTGTCTACTCCCTTGTACCGCGCCTATCTTCAGCAATCAGAGAGGTTGAGCCGTTGCTAGTGGATACGACCTGGTTACTACCGCCGCAGCAAGACCATCCCGCTTTGCGGCGGGCTCTGGTGAACACCAGTAGTAACTTAGAACCGGTCCACTAGCACGGTCCACGCCAATCCCTCTCTGGCACAGAGGATCCACCTCCTGCCAGCCGGCATCGTGACAGGGAGTTTCTGATGTACAATGGACCCTTTATGACTCCTAGGGAATACTTGACACCTGCCCCATCCACGGCTGCAGTTCTGGTACCCCAGATTGGACCCTCTGCGACGCCCATAGACAGCGCAATGTCTGTCACATTCGCACTGGCAGTTCCGGGACCCCACTGCATGTGGGAGTTGCTGAAGGGGTGATCATGCATATGCTGAGCACTCTATCACGTCCGGGGGAGCGTGCGGCCTGCCACACTGCCGCTGAGATTCCGGTCCCCCTCTACCTGTGGGAGGTGTCCCATGACTGTCCCTCCTGGTGCAATGTACCACCTACACCAGCAGTAGCGACCACTTTATCGCTGCAATATGTAATGTACCATGGGTGTACAGTGGTGTCTGCTATTGTCCTGGCCGGAAGCCCATGCTATGACTGCCTCTTTCTAGTACCCAGTAGTACCCTGCTACTGGTACGAGGGGCTCTGTAGAGTGACCCTGTGTATTCACCGGGCTCTGGACAGTCATGGCATCCTCCCCCCCCCCCCTTCCTTATGTGAAGTATTGGATGGTTTATCTTGTTGGTGGAGGAGCATTGGTACGGCAGCGCTGCTCTTCTCCTATTTTTCCTATCCCTGCTATCATGCTGCTGGATTGGCATAGTTGCGGCTGTTGCTCTCATGGCCTTCATGTTGCCTTTCACGCTTCTGGGAATGTTTCTGCCTTATCACTTCCCCGTTTTTTCTGCGTGGGGTGTTGGCGATCCTGGCGTGGTTTCTATTCTAGTTACCCTGACCCTCATGTGGCACTCTCCTTCAGGGTAACTTGATTAGACGACATCAGGGCAGTCCTTGCTCGGTTTCTGCATCAGTCTCGATGCGGCATGTCCATCCTTTTTCGGGGTGGGTGTCAGTTGTTCCGTGACTGGACGACAGTCTGGTGGGCGACCTCCTGTGCCCAGATCATGTCTTCTGTTCATTCAGCTTATTGCTTCGGCTGGACTGACACTGGAGCAGGGTCCCTTCTGTCTCCCCCTCTGTGCCGTGCCTTCTGGGCTGTGTCTCCTTGGAGTCATCCAGTCCGTTCTGACCGCTGGGCTGCCTCGTCTAGCCTCTCGTCCCTTGTATCTGAGGGTGCTTGGGCTGCGCAGTGATCTCTGTGCTAGCGTTGCCTGTTGCTCTGCCCACTGTTCCCTCATAGGGTATGCCACTTCTTTCATGGTGGTCTCAGACTTGTTCAGGACCCTCTCCCTTGATGTTCTGCTTGTGCAGGACTTCTTTGGGTTGTGCTATTTTTCAGGTGGCGGTTACACGTCTCGGTCTCTGAGGTGGTTTCCCTTTTTTTTGCCTAGGGGCTCTTCACCTGGGGTGTATTGCTCCGACTTGGGTTTGCTTAGCCGCTTCTGGTGTGGGACCCCGCGGTCCCTCAACTTATTCCTAGATCTGGGATCTAGGTCTCTTGATGACTGCTGCAGGGTTTCCGGACAGTTCTGACCTCCTCACCGGCCTGTTTGTCTCTCATTGTCTCCCTCTGGGAGTGAAAGGATCTTGTGGCCGAGGGCCCTTCTGTACTCCTGGTTACCTCTGTCTGGCAATTCTAACCTAGATGGGTGTTGTCCTCACGTCGCTCTCCATTTTCTTCGCCCTTCCAGGTGATACTGTGTGCTCTTTGAGTTTCCTCTTCCACCCTGTCCCTTGGCAGCGTGGCCTTGGGACTGTGGTTTGGTGTCCGGGCCTCCGAGCGGTCAGCAATGTGCTCAGTCTTCTTCTGGGCTGGATTGATCTGGGTTTGGGCCTGGACATCGATCTTGTTTGTCTCTCTCTTCTCCTTTTCCGGCGGCTTCTATTTTCACCTTCAGGCCTCCAAGGCGACTGTTTCTTGTCACATATAGATAGAGGTTGGACCTCCGTCCTTGCTTGGTTCCTTCCTTTTCGGGTCCTAGCTCTCCCCTCATGTTTTGTGGGGGTTTCCAGGTGGTGGGTTACCGGTTTCCTCCTGGGCATCTTCCACATTCCTGTGCGAATGGGTATAGTTCAGTCTCTGGCCTGCTCTTCCCTTCTCTGACGGTTGTTTTTCCCAACCCAGGGACTGCTTTGGGACGTCGCATGGGCTCTGTGTTCCCCAATAAGGCCACCGAGAAAAGGAGATTTTTTTGTACTCACCGTAAAATTTATTTCTCGTAGCCTTCATTGGGGAACACAGCACCCACCCATTTATGGTTCCTGGTCAGGTTGTTTTGTTGCCTGTTGTTACTTTCTGGTGTCATTTGGACGCATCCCCTTTGTTGTTTGGCTTGCTTTGTGACACAACTGATTAGCTCTGTGCCTGTGGGAGGGTATATCCTGTTGGGAGGAGCTGACTTCTTTTTTGCCTAGTGTCATCCTCCTAGTGGCAGCAGCATAATACCCATGAAAGAGATTTTACGATGAGTACAAAAAAAGCTCCTTATTACCAGAATCTTGGATAATAAACCTTTTGTTACACACCTTCTTGGAGTAAAGGCGTTCTCTTGGCGCCTGTCAGTAAATGACCAATAGGTTATGTTGCTTTCTGACTTGTTCATTGAATTTGCAGGTTATCATTATTCAGCTCCATCCTGTCTATTCAGGATATGGTCACCATGTTTGTTTTTTTTGTGCAAAAAATCCTTTCAGATTTGCAAACCAATCCATGACATAATTCTGAAGCCCACATTTGGATTTCTGCCAAGGATTCATAGCTTTATATGCTGTGAGTCCGTACGTGAAATAGTCCCATTCATTGGCTCTAATCACTGCTTTTTCCTCAAAGAATATACATCCATCTGCAGAATTTTAAAATATCTGCAGTGTATTTCTGTGCTGAGTAGATGTACAAGAATACCCTGTGAGAACATATCTTTATGATTCTAGACTGCTGGAGAACAAGCAACATTGTTAAAGGGGTATTTCAGCTTTATAAATCTTATTCCCTATCCAAAGGATAGGGGATAAGATGTATGATCGCAGGGGTCCCGCCGCTGGGGACCCCCGTGATCTCGGTGCAGCCCCTGTCATTCTGTGCCGGGCACTGCCTCCCAGAGAAGTACGTGATGTCACTGCCACGCCCCCTAGTGACGTCACACCACGCCCCCTCCATTCATGTCTATGGGAGGGGGCATGACGGCCGTCTTGCCCCCCCCCCAAAGACATAAATGGAGGGGCGTGTAGTGATGCCACTAGGGGGCGTGGCCGTGATGTCACGTCCCCGTTTTGGGAGGCAGCGGAATACCCCTTTAAGTGTTCTTCCATCATCATTCTTAAAGATTCTGCTGTGTTAAAGAAAAGTGTATTCGCTTTGTGGGAGGCTGTGGAGTGAAAACATGACATTATTGGAGGCTATGTTTACTTCAGTGTCGGTGTCTCAGTTGGAGGGCCTCCGTCGCAGATTCTGCTTAAATTAACAATAGAAATTGCAGCAAGTGGTATATGAAAAAAATAAAAATAAATGATGGACACCATTCTGGAAACCTGACAAATTCTATTAAATCAGTGGAGTCTGATGGGCTCCATAAGTGTCCATAGTGGAAAAACAGAGCCTCCGATGCAGGTGTAAAGGTAGGTTATTTCCATGAGATGTGTTGATGGATGGATCTTTGACCAAACTCAAATATTCCTATTTATTTGAGCTAAATAAATCCAAAGTGCTTGTCTGGTCTAGTGCAGGGTAAGGATACTTTATGTATAGTGATAGTTTTATATCTTTATTTACAATTGCATATGATTGATTAAATATGACATCAGCAAGACAAGATTAGATGTATGACAGATAATGAGCCTTGCATAGCTTACTTCCCTTCTATTATTATTATTGAGATTGTTAGTATCCTGCACCTTTTGTTTTTTTTACCCTTTATACCTCCACAGTTTCCTTACTCTGCTCCCTGCCCACCCTAGTTTATTCCTGGCTTCTCCTCTTAGATTTTCAGGGAACAGCTAAACACCAGTATTGTCCTGGTGGCAATGGAAACCTGGACATCAGGAGATAAGGTTGCGGTTAGTGAATACCCTCTTCAGACACTGGCTGATTTCATGAAGTATCGGAGCACGGAGATACCAGAGCATAGTGATGCCACTCACCTCTTCTCGTGAGTCCAATGGGGTTAGCTGCACCTTATTATATAATACATGCCATCATCCAGTCTACGTCTACCATTACCTCACTGTCACGTTCATTCACTTTTTACATCACTGGGATATGTTACTTTCTAATGTACAGTGAAACCTCTCCAGACCTAATGTGATGTCATGGATTTTCAGTCCACCACATCTGTAGAAGACCACCGTTTAATGCAGTTTTGGGTGGTCTTCTCTGGTTTCACTGTACAAAGCATTATGCTAGCATCAAAAACACTGTTTTAGCCTTCGCCCATTTTAAGTCAATTAATCCATAGTCTTAATGTTTACGGGTACCCGGAAACAATGGAAGTACAAAGACTGTCGTAATATTAACAGCTCATTGCATAGATATAACTTTATCAGCATTTAAATCTGCAGCCATATAGGGAGGCCATACACTTTTAATAGTTGTTCACCAAATATTCTGCTATCAATGTATATTTCGCCCCATACATTGCATTTATGTCCAACACTGTGTTCTTTATGGAGAAAGTGGGTAAGCTGTAGCTGTGGCAGAGGTTTATCTCTTCGAGAACAATAGGGTTGGGCAGTTGAAACCCAACATGCAATGTGCCAGCCCTTCTCTCCACGGACATCATCTGTTGGGAAGCCTGCCAAAGTCAACAGGTTTGGCTAACTAAAGTGTTTAAGGGCCTTTAGTCTGGTCTGTATATTTCTGAAGTATTTTATTCACTTATACCTGGAGATCCAGTTGTTAAATTGTTTGTCTACCTTGAACAATTGCCTTTTGTTAGACGTTGTTAGTTGATCATGTTGTCCTGATGCTGGCACGATCAGTTGTTATGCAGTGACACCACTGGCTAAATGATGCATTACACAATTCCCATTGAAATCAATAAGTTGTATGTGTAACACAAAGTCCTCCAGAGAAAGAGAGATGCTCTTTGTGGTGAATAGATGGGATCTTTTCTTCACAATCCCCATCTATCAACATGGGTTTTCCCTAAGAGGGTATAAAGTAGCGCTCCTCTCTCAATTGGTCCTGGATTGTGTAGACACATTTTCACAGACCATCAGCGTGAGAAATATTAAGGTTATATATTCATATTTTATTTTACTTTCTAGATGCTGTTTACAATTTTGGTGTCAATTGTGCAAATGTTGGTGTGCATTTGCTGCAGATTTTAGGGCATATTATGTTGGTATAAAAAAAGAAATGTATGGATATCCATCACAATGCAAATTTTGACCTGACTAAGCAGACAGGAGCACGATAGGTTAATGTTGTTTTAGATTTACAAAGTGTCATTAGCTATAAAGAGATGACCGTGAGTGACACTGTGATTGATCATTTCCACCACAGATCATGCCATTCTGAACCAATTCTAAAAGTACTGTATTTTCCTTTTTAGAGGTCCAGATTTCTGACTAAAGATCTCTTCACTAATTTTCTCTCTTCTCTGCATCTAGAGGACGCACTTTTAAGAGTAGCCGCAGTGGGGCAGCTTATTTCGGTGGGATATGCTCTCCAGCCAAAGGTGGTGGTGTAATTGAGGTCAGTATTAAAATAATCAGATAATACCTTAATGTGATTCGTTGAGTAAAGACAGAAAATGCATATTTTCTCCAGGATATTCCACTCCACAAAATGGTCTTGTAATGCAGAGATAGCTTAACCTTTACCAACCTGCTTCCTCCACAATGGAGTAGAGAGTGCACTTATTGATACAGAAGACACGATTAAAAGGAGTACTAGCATGCAGGGCACCCCCCCCCAATCTCCTGTATGCACCCCGGCTCTCTCCAGGCACAAAGCGGCGTCCAGCACACACCCTTCATGTATCTCTATGGGAGAGCCCGAGATACAGCCTGCAGGAGATCACGAAGGGCCCAAGCAGTCGGACCTCCCGCAATCAGACACTTATCCCCTATCCTAGAAGATAGGTTGTCCTGCATGATAGTTCTCCTTTAACTATAACTGGGCTCCATGCACACAGTAAGTTCATGTCATAATCTAATTTAGTGATTGTTAAATATAATCGGAACGCTAAATTATAACCCTGTCTGACCATGGAGTGAGTGAGCTCTTGTTTGTGCGAAAAAAATACATTTATTTGACATCATGACAGACAGTACATAAAACAAGAAATCTTCATATAAAGGTAGTTCTTAGCATAAGTAAATAATGTAGGAGGGTTATGTAGGCATGTCCATAAATCTTGTTTCACCAGCTGGGTTTTCTTCCTTGGTACTTTATCCAGTGTGCTGGATCCATCTTGAAATGGCCGCCTCTGTTAGCTTCCTCTAGCTGTCATCCTACTTCAGGCTGGCTTGGTCTGGTCTAAAACTAAACTCTGATTGGATGTTGAACACTTCCTTACAAGCCAAAGATTCTATTTACCGTATTTTTCGGCGTATAAGACGCACTTTTTCTTCCCCAAAACTGGGGGGAAAAAGTCGGCGCGTCTTATACGGCGAATACACCCCTATCGCTGCGATCCCTGCGGCCTTCAACGGCCGGGACCCGCGGCTAATACAGGACATCACCGATCACGGTGATTCCCTGTATTAACCCTTCAGACGCGGCGATCAAAGCTGACCGCTGCGTCTGAAGGGAAAGTGACACTAACCCGGCTGTTCAGTCGGGCTGTTCGGGACCGCCGCGATTTCACCACGGCGGTCCCGAACAGCCCGACTGAATAGCCTGGTTAGTGTTTACAGGACACCGGGAGGGACCTTACCTGCCTCCTCGGTGTCTTCTCCGTTCAGAGATCCCCAAGTATGCCGGCGCTCTCCTTCCTCGTCATCACGTCGTCGCGTACGTGCGTCGGCATGCGTAACGACGTGATGGCGGCGACGGAGAGCGAGGATACCCGGCCGGCAGCAGAGACGTTCCGGAGCAACGGGGACACGGCGACAGCGATGGAGCGACATCCTGGGCAGCGGTGACGGGTCCGGAGCGGTGGGGACACGTGAGTATTACCTCCTATGCAGTGGTCTTCAATCTGCGGACCTCCAGATGTTGCAAAACTACAACTCCCAGCATGCCCGGACAGCCAACGGCTGTCCGGGCATGCTGGGAGTTGTAGTTTTGCAACATCTGGAGGTCCGCAGGTTGAAGACCACTATTGGGTTCAAAATCTTTATTTTTTTAGATTTTGCACCTATAAATTGGGTGCGTCATATACGCCGGTGCGTCCTATAGGGCGAAAAATACGGTAGGTTTGTTCATGTAAGCATATAGTTATGATATACAGTTATAATCATGAAATATGTCATGGCTACATTATTATCTGATTGCATACTACTACCCATCCACATATGATACTTCTCTGAAGTCTTTACAAAGCTACGTGACCATTCTAAAATAGCATTATACTGACATAGGATATAGTGTGTCATGTGATGTTCTATACATATAGACATAATGTCCTATGACAACTGGTGAGCTTAAACACGTGGTTACCATAACTTTGATACACACAAATAAATATATATATATATATATATATATATATATTTATTTATTTATTTTTTCCAATGATGTTAGGTAAATTATATAAAGGAATGCGCTTGGCTACTCAAAAACATATTTTCTGCAGTGTTCCCCAACCTTTGGCTCTCCAGCTGTTGCAAAAGTATACCTCCCATCATGGCCTGACAGCCCATTGCTTTCAGGCATAATGGGAATTGTAGTTTTGCAACAGCAGAAGTGGCTCCGTTAGGGAAGACATTGATCTAAATGAAACAGACATAAAATATTTTCAGGATAAAACCAACATGTATGCATACATAATAATGGAGGGACTTATACTGAGTACCGAAATGTACCTAAACACACAGGGGGGTATTTATGAAGCACTTTACCCTTGTTTTATGGGGTTAATTTGGTGCAAAAATTTGGTGCAGTTTGTTGCGCCTTTTCATTTATGCACATTCCTTTCCTTGGCGGCAGTATCTGTGTTTTCAGTCAGGTTTTTGCAGTGGTCAGGAATTTATGAAAATGAAACTTTTTAAAAAGGTGCAAAATTTGGCGCAAACCCTTTAAAAAGGCACAAATCACCTCCATAAAAAAAAAATAGAAAACACACATTACAAAAATCTGTTGAAATTACTCATTAATATAAGCAGACCACATTGTTGTTGAAATATATTTATATATCAATATATTTCCTATAAAAAAAATATAACAAAAAAAAACAAACTTTTTTTTTAAAATTTTGAACATTTTTCAATATAGTTAGAATGGACATGTCTGAATAATTAAAAGTCTGAATATTTGGTACAATTAAGTTTAACACACAAGGAATCACCTGGTGGTTAGATTCACACACCAAATTTATAGCCCGACTTGTGCCTTTTTGTAAATTTGGTGCAGTGAGTTAAAAAGCCACCCATGAAAAAAAAGGAGTAAAAAAACACATACCACGGCCATTATTTATAAATACCCCCACTGTAGGGAAATTCCATGTATCCCTCATAACATCTTGTAATGTTTCGGAAGCATCCTCCCTACCCGTTTTTCATTCATGCAGTATGAGCGCAGTTGCAAGACAGCACCACTAGTTGGAGCTATAGGCACAAGAATGACACAGATGAATGGAAAAATAGGAAACAGATGACATAATATTTATTTTCCTATGTATATGCCAGAAGTGCATGCTGTTTTATGGATTATTTACACTCTATATTTAAACATTTTCTTATCTGGAATGGATTGGAAACTTCTGTTGGCAGCAGATCAGAAGCTATGACCTGTACACAGTGTAAACACAGTGGCCCTCATTTACTAAGACCGGAGAGGTTTTTTTGGTGTGTTTTTGCTTTTCCTCCATTATTTTTCTCACCTTATTTACTATTGTGTTGCGTATTTTCTGTCTCACGGAATATTGTTTGGTTGCACAAACTAGGCGGGTAAAACCCAGTTTAAAAAAAAAATGTTTTTTTAAATGCAGACTTGGAGACCCTATTGAGAAGAGAGAACGTTTGTAGAAAATGACTATGTTCAAAGCAATAACAATCAAAATATCCATCACTTGTCAAAATAGATTTTAAAGTTTACTAAGAAAGTACATGTAAAGATAGTCTGACTAAAGGGCACAAAATCAACCACCAGCTTATTTATCTAGCCTGAAAGATGCAAATAACATCTCTAATGGCTGTTGTTGTGAACATCATTAAAAACCCTCCGTTTTTATGAACTTTCCGATTGCTGCTGGCAGTCAGATTTTCATTTTCACAATCTCACACTTTTTCCATGTGTTTCACATTATACTCCGAGAGTTTTTTCTAATTTATTTGGGAACACGCCCATTTGGTGTGTTTTACTAAACACTCGGAGAGTTTTCAAAAAGATGGGTTTTTTTTGGTTGCAAACACTGTCGCATACATTGGCCCTGATTTATCAATCTGTCTGAGACAGAAATTGGTGTGATTTTCTCAAGCAACCAATCACAGCTCATGTTTTATATCTTAAGGAGCTCTGGTAAAATGAAAGCTGAGCCGTGATTGGTTGCTTGGGAAAATCACTCCAGTTTCTGTCTCAGACAGATTGATAAATCAGGGCCATTGTGCGACAGAATATTAGGCGTAAAACCCGACAAAAACACTAGGGTTCACATTAGTAAATCAGGGCCAGTGTGTACCCACTGAGGGACACATACTACAGGCTTTGAACTAAGAGTTTATGAGGCTCTTTACAAAGAAGGGTTGTTGGTGAGATAATTAATGTCAGGAGCCTGGGTAAAACTAGTACTGCGTCCTGCGTATTGTATGTAAGTATAAAAGTGACCACCGTATTCTGTGGTTCAGCCAATTGTCTAACGGTGTATAGTGGCTTCCCAACGCTCTACTGACAGATAATGTTGGTGGAGAGAAGTTCGAGAATGTTGATTTTTTCTGCCCAACCCTATTGTTGTGTGGCAGCAGCTTACCCCTTCCCTCTCAAAGAGGAAACATGAACATTCGGCCATATCAAACATTCACGTGTATAAAGAAGCCTGGAAACATAACAAATGAATGTTCAACCGCCCATTATTGAAGGTGTATGGGCACCATAAAAAGTTTCACATAAAATAAACAAGTTCACAACAATCGTTGTCCCTTGTGTATTGTTTTATCTTATAGCAAGCAAATAAAAGTAAATGTAAAATAAAGGATAATAAAAAGCACTATTAAAAGGCAATATGGCAGATGGAAACTGCTGCCTTAAGACTTCTATATTTGGCATCTGGGTCCTTAACCATGACCCTTTTAACAAAACTCCTTGCTTCATTAGTTTTCTACGGCATATACCTTTGGATTACCAATAAAATAGGCAATTTCTCACATGAATCTACATAATGAATTTACTTATTCTAGTTTATTACAATAGATTAGAATTCCCTTTTCTTTCTGGCCCATCACGTGGCAGAGTGAGTTGTTTTAGGTTCTCTAGAGTTTGGACCCCTCTTAGCCCACTAGTAAGTGTTTTTTTTATGGCCTAGAGATAAGTCTTCTATTAATCTGGTCACAAATGTAAATGCCTTAAACAACAGTTTAAGCTTGCGTTACTCTCTTTTCCTTTGCCTTTTTGTGGTTAAAATAGTATAGCATGCTGCATATCCTATCAGAAATCTGACCTTAGAGGGATTATCCAGTGGATAGGTGAACAGTGTCTTATCAGTCTGTGTTGTAAGGTGGGGGTCTGAGCACTCAGCAGGGAGAGCTGGGCCCGTTATGGAGATTGCACAGATCCCAATGGTCGGACCCTCCTTGATCAGAAAACTAACCACAGTAAAGGTCTTTTAATAACTGAATGACCCCTTTGAAGGAAACCTATCACATGGAAAATGCGGTCCAATCTACAGGAATCATGTTATAGAGTAGAAATAGTTGAGCACACTGATATACAGTTTTGCTGTAAAAGTTCTGGATAACTTTTCATTAACCCTTGTTAAATCTCTGCTCATTCTGATTTAGGTAGTCACATAACCGGTCCTACTCAGTGATTGACAGCTATCTGTGTGTATGTAGAGAGAGCTGTCAGACTCTGATTCGGACCGTCCACATGACTACATAGCCCAGTACATGGATAAATGTAAAGGGCAAGTTATCTAGATCTGTTATCTGTTCTATAACACAAAGCCTGCAAGTTGGGCCACATTTTTAGAGTGGCAAGAAATCTTTAAAGGGAACCTGTCATCTCTTTAATGCTGCCTGAACCAATTGTCATTGGGGCGGTCCCCTGTTCCTTCCCGCCCGACGTCTTTGATTGATGGACCTCTCCTTATATCTAGTATAAGGTGAGGTAGATAAAAAAAAAAAAACGGATATTTTTCTTGCAGCGCTGGACCAATGGAATTAGAAGAGACCAAACTCTTATGGTAATCAAAGAGTAGCATTTATTGGAAGCACGTCAACGCGTTTCTGGCCCGGATTGGGCCCTTCATCAGGACAAGGTGCTGATGACCAGCACCTTATCCTGATGAAGGGCCCATACCGGGCCAGAAACGCGTTGACGTGCTTCCAATAAACGCTACTCTTTGATTACCATAAGAGTTTGGTTTCTTCTAATTCCATTGGTCGAGCGCTGCAAGAAAAATATCAGTTCTTTTTAAAATCTACCTCACCTACTACTACCGACAACTCCACGGAGGCTTCGGAAGGATTGCGAGATGCAGGACCAAAAGATTCACTCTACATGTGAACACAGGTGTTGTGCACCAAAGGGTGAGTGAGATTCATATGTTTTTTTTCCCTATAATCATTGTTTAAACTATACTTCACTAGGGGCGGGTCTCCTGTTTTTTCCCTTTCTCCTCTCCATATATCTAGTATAAGGGCAGCATAAAAGTGATAATAGGTTCACTGTAACTCAGAAGGATTGGTAGATTTGACAAACGGATATGTATTGTCAAAGATATTGAAAAAAACTGAAAGCATGACAAGTGTGAACAGCTCGTAATACAATGTAACTGACAAGTTGATAATGAGAGTACTATGGAAATATAATAAAAGAAGTTTATGGTCTGCATTCTATATTTACCCTATTTAGTTTGGAAGCATTGCTGCCATGGCGGTGACTTTAGCACAGAGTCTGGGGCAGAATCTTGGTATGATGTACAACAGACCCCGCATGGCTGCAGGTAAGAGATCACGGACGGCTGGTGTATGGGGTTCTGGATTTATGTCTTCTACTGCTGGAATGTTATTACTGTGAGGATAATAACTTCATGAAGGAAAGGGAACCAGTCCAGATCCATCCAATAACTGGGTTCTTGTCTTTCTGAAAGGTGACTGCCGTTGTCCTGACCTGTGGCTTGGTTGCATTATGGAAGATACAGGGTATGTGACCATTTCCAAAATACTCTTTAAATCTCATGATTAATCACATCAATTTTATCAAAGGGGAATTTGTGCCAGAACAAGTAATAGAATATTGCTAGGATGTGTTGTTGAAGATCAAACAACTGGATCTATTTACTGTATATGTCTTTTAAATTTTGCCATCTTGTTTTTAGACTCAGAATAGGCCATTAAAGGGGTATTCTGGGCAAAAACATTTTATCCCCTATCCAAAGGATAGGGGATAATATGTCTGATCGCGGGGGGCCCGCTGGTTAGACCCCTCGCGATCTCCCTGCAGCAACCGCTTTCTATGCAGGTGCTGAATCTCCAGTTTCGGAAACCTCCGGGTTTCCGGGACTGGGGACGTGATGTCACACCATGCCCCCTCCATTCATGTCTATGGGAGGGGGCGTGACTGCGTCACGCCCCCTCCCATAAACATGAATGGAGTGGGCGTGGCGTGACATCACATCCCCAGTCCCGGAAGTTTCCGAAACTGGACATTCAGCACCCGCATAGAAAGCGGGTGCTGCAGGGAGATCGTGGGGGGTCTCAGCAGTGGGCCCCCCGCGATCAGACATCTTATCCCCTATCCTTTGGATAGGGGATAAAATGTTTTTGCCTGGAATACCCCTTTAATGATTCTAGTAATGGTTGCCTATTAGGAACTGGTCACCAAAATGTAACGTTCTCAGCTTGGCATGGTGGATACTATAGCCAGGCTCATGTTACCACTGCATATACTATGACATTTAAAAAGAAAGACATTTCACTAGTCCAGAACTAGTGTCACTTGACAGCATCAGACTTTGTTGTTTTAAAGTGTACCTGTTACTTTAAAAAACTTTTCAGAGACAAGATAAAAATTTGGATCGGTTGGGGTCTGAGTGTTCAGACCCCAACTGATCAATAGAATGGGCAGGGAGAGACGGTCACTGAGACAATCCTAAACATTGTAAGCTTGTCTTGTTAGCGCACTCTTCTCCCAGTTTATTCAAGTGATTGGTTGGGGTCTAAACACTCAGACCCTGGCCGATCAAAACTTTTGACATGTAGAGACATGTCGAAAGCTTTATTTAAGTGACCGTGCCATTTTAAATGATTTCCTCTGACTCTCTAATAATCCAGAAGAGAGTCTTGTTAAAATAAAATTTGTAAAGAAATGAAGTCAATCGGTAGCACAGTTGTATTGTCAGTGATAAAGATTTGCTTGATTTTAGGTATTACCTTCCCCAAAAATTTTCCCGCTGCAGTACTGACGAATACAGACAGTTCTTACAGAATGGAGGAGGGAAGTGCTTGTTTAACAAACCCACCAAGGTACTGACATTTTGTTATATGACAAAGGGGGTAGATTTATTAAAACTTGTGCAGAGGAAAAAGTTCCAATTTTTTTTTAAAGTAGTAAAATAAAACATAACCTATGTTATCATCCTGCTTTTATTTATGTTTTATGTTATTATTTTTCTCTCTCAGCTATTGGATGCTCCTTCCTGTGGAAACGGATTTGTGGAAGTGGGAGAGGAATGTGACTGTGGTTCTCCTACTGTGAGTACCTAAGCCACCATTACTATTGTGTTACACCATAAGTTGGCATTATGAGGAAAGTCCAAAAATATATATTACATGTTAGTCACATTAAAACTGGAAATAAATGAATTACTTGTTCTGTACAGTTAAACGATCAGGTCCATCATGCTGCGGGCAGTGCATCCTATAGAGCAGACTAAATTATAGTGGGCTTTTTTTGGTATTAAGATGTATTAATTACAAATTATATTGGGTTTTCTAAAGGGGTACTCCGCCCCTAGACATCTTATCCCCTATCCAAAGGATGGGGTATATGATGTCTCATTGTGGGGGTCCTGCCGATGGGACCCCCACAATCTCCCTGCAGCACCTGAGTCACTTGCCACTATATTTATTGCATTTATACTTCTCACTCATGCAAGGGCCCTGCTGAGTGAGCGGTCATCATATCAAATCATATTATATTTTATTTAATCATTTTACTTAATAAATTACATTTATTGGATCCTTAATCTTTACTTTCTCTTTCTCTTTATCCTGTATCCTTGTATGCTCTTGAGTACTGGTTCATATAAATAATCTTTATTTATATAGTATTAATATAGATTTGTAAATTACTTCTATTAAAAAATATTAATCCTTTCAGTACGTATGAGCTGCTGAAGTTGAGTTGTTCTTTTCTGTCTAAGTGCTCTCTGATGAAACGTGTCTCGGGAACCGCCCAGTTTAGAAGCAAATCCCCATAGCAAACTTCTACTCCTCTGTGCAGTTCCCGAGACAATCAGAGATGTTAGCAGAGAGCACTGTTGCCAGACAGAAAACAACTAGAGATCAGCGAACTTACAGTAAATTCAATTCGTCACAAACTTCTCGGCTCGGCAGTTGATGAATTATCCTGCGTAAATTAGATTAGTTCAGCTTTCAGGTGCTCCGGTGGGCTGGAAAAGGTGGATACATTCCTAGGAAAGAGTCTTCTAGGACTGTATCCACCTTTTCTAGCCCACGGGAGCACCGGAAAGCTGAACTAATTTATGCAGGATAAGTCATCAACTGCCGAGCCGAGAAGTTTGTAACAAATCAAATTTACTGTAAGTTCGCTCATCTCTAAAAACAACAGCTCAACTTCAGCAGCTGATAGATATTGAAAGGATTAAGATTTTTTTTAATAGAAGTAATTTACAAATCTGTTTAACTTTCTGGAGCCAGTTGATATAAAAAAAAGTTTTTTCCTGGAATACCCCTTTTAATAAAAGACTTGGATGAAGCACTGGGTGCACGCTTGTTTGCTTTCTTTCTCTTTTTGTTTTACAATAGTATTGCTGCATGTTGTTTTGCATAACACTATGTTCATTAGAGCTTTTACTGTAATTGACAGGAATGTAAAAAGAACGGGGCCCTGAACTGCTGTAAGAAGTGCACACTTAGCCACGACGCAATGTGCAGTGATGGGCTGTGCTGTCGGAGATGTAAGGTGAGAACACTGGAAGATCACTTCCAATCATTGATCATAAGGAATATGCTGCTGGTTTATCTTAACCCCTTAAGGACACATGACGTACTGGAACGTCATGTGTCCACTCCCGATCTATAACGCGGGGCCACGGCGTGGCCCCGCGTCATAGCGGGTCGGGCCCGGCCTCTAACAACGGCCGGGACCCGTGGCTAATAGCGCGCGGCATTGATCGCTGTGCCGCGCGCTATTAACCCTTTAGACGCGGCGTTCAAAGTTGAACGCCGCGTCTAAAGTGAAACCGAAAGCATCCCGGCTAGCTCAGTGGGCTGTTCGGGATAGCCGCGGTGAAATCGCGGCATCCCGAACAGCTGACAGGACAGCGGGAGGGCCCCTACCTGCCTCCTCGCTGTCCGATCGCCGAATGACTGCTCAGTGCCTGAGATCCAGGCATGAGCAGTCATCCGGCAGAATCGTTGATCACTGGTTTCTTATGAGAAACCAGTGATCAACATAGAAGATCAGTGTGTGCAGTGTTATAGGTCCCTATGGGACCTATAACACTGCAAAAAAAAAGTTAAAAAAAAAAGTGAATAAAGATCATTTAACTCCTCCCCTATTAAAAGTTTGAATCACCCCCCTTTTCCAATAAAAAAAAAAACACAGTGTAAATAAAAATAAAAATAAACATATGTGGTATCACCGCGTGCGGAAATGTCCGAATTATAAAAATATATCATTAATTAAACCGCTCGGTCAATGGCGTGCGCGCAAAAAAATTCCAAAGTCCAAAATAGTGCATTTTTGGTCACTTTTTATATCATTTAAAAATGAATAAAAAGTGATCAATAAGTCCTATCAATGCAAAAATGGTACCGTTAAAAACTTCAGATCACGGCGCAAAAAATGAGCCCTCATACCGCCCCATACACGGAAAAATAAAAAAGTTATAGGGGTCAGAAGATGACAATTTTAAACGTATTAATTTTCCTGCATGTAGTTATGATTTTTTCCAGAAGTCCGACAAAATCAAACCTATATAAGTAGGGGATCATTTTAATCGTATGGACCTACAGAATACATATCAGGTGTCATTTTTACCGAAAAATGTACTACGTAGAAACGGAAGCCCCCAAAAGTTACAAAACAGCGTTTTTTTTTTCAATTTTGTCGCACAATGATTTTTTTTCCCGCTTCACCATAGATTTTTGGGCAAAATGACTGACGTCATTACAAAGTAGAATTGGTGGCGCAAAAAATAAGCCATCATATGGATTTTTAGGTGTAAATTTGAAAGAGTTATGATTTTTTAAAGGCAAGGAGCAAAAAACGAAAATGCAAAAACGGAAAAACCTCCGGTCCTTAAGGGGTTAATTGTGATATTAAAGGGATCCTGTCACACTGAATATACTGTCTGATCTGCAGCCATTAAATCATAGAGCAGGAGGAGCTGAGCAGATTGATAGATTATAGTTTTGTGGGAAAAGTTTTGTGTTAATCTCTGTGGACGTGCTCAGCTCCCTTCTGCTCTATAACATGATACTTACAGATCAGGCAACATTTTCTATGTGACATGATCCCTTTAACACAATATACATAATCAATGACAGGAAAAAAATCATTAACTGATCTATTACTATTAATGGGGTTGTTCAGGAATAGAAAAGGGAGTGAGTTTCGAAAGAAATTAGATCTGTTTTCCTATTGCTGGAAAACCCCTATAAGACCAGTTTTTCCTAAACTACAACTCCCAGCATTCTGTGTCTTTTCTTTGTTGTCTTGATTGCAGTATGAACCAAGGGGGACAGTTTGTCGGGAGCCTGTTAATGAATGTGATGTGCCAGAGATGTGTCCTGGAGATGCCAGTGTGGTAAGTTATGGCATAATAGTACTTTATTGCATAGGATGGCCACCTTAGGCCCGATGAGGCTGCGGGCAGACTTTCAGAAATGTTCATGGTTCCAACCTGGCGTCTTAGAGTTCCAATGTAGACAGCACAGTAAAAGGTTGAAAGGATTCTCTGCGCCCCCTAAAAAATATTATTCACAATATTTGTCAGGTGGAGCCTCCATACATAATATGATTCGGGATTGTCCCATCGTCAGGTGATACACACATGCCTTTATCATCAAGGGACAATCCCAAAATGCATTATGTATGTAGGCTCTGACAATAAATATTCTGAATAATCATTTCTAGGGAGCACAGATAATTCTTATTAGTAGAGTTATAACCTTTACGGCAACGACTGGAACCATTACATAAGGGTGTGGTATCTGCTTTGGCTTTCCGTTTTTTGTGCTAAGTAAATACCCAATGATAACAGTATTAGAGTGTAATACACAGAGGACTGCTCTGTGAGTCTGTGCCTACAATTATATGACGCCCAGTGGATTCTGCTTCCATAAAGGTTGAGTTATCTTTGACCTTTAGCAGGCACATGGCCAGGGATTTTATTTAAGTTTTAGGACCTGTCAATTCCTGTTCTTCACTATACAGAGTAATAATTTTCACCCATAATAAACAGCCCTTTGTCTTGTATAAGGTAATCCATGTCTGGTTTTGTTTACACAGTGCCCGGCAAATCTACACAAGCAGGACGGATACTTCTGTGACAATGAGCAGGTAACCTCACAGTCGGCCTGAATGTGTATTGCCGTATTTGTAAAATAATTCCTTTCCAAGGCTTGTGATGATTTAGGTTACTATTACCGCTGGTTACATACCAATACAACAGATCAAGCAGACACTTATTAATAGACACAATTGCTATGACCAGGACTCCACATACAGTCATGGCCGTAAATGTTGGCACCCCTGAAATTTTTCAAGGAAATTAAGTATTTCTCACAGAAAGGGATTGCAGTAACACATGTTTTGCTATACACATGTTTATTCCCTTTGTGTGTATTGGAACTAAACCAAAAAAGAAAAGAAAGAAAGCAAATTGGACATAATGTCACCAAACTCAGAAAATGGGCTGGACAAAATTATTGGCACCCTTAACTTAATATTTGGTTGCACACCCTTTGGAAAAAAATAACTGAAATCAGTCGCTTCCTATAACCATCAATAAGCTTCTTACACCTCTCAGCCGGAATGTTGGACCACTCTTCCTTTACAAACTGCTCCAGGTGTCTCTTATTGGAAGGCGCCTTTTCCCAACAGCAATTTTAAGATCTCTCCACAGGTGTTCAATGGGATTTAGATCTGGACTCATTGCTGCCACTTCAGAACTCTCCAGCACTTTGTTGCCATCCATTTCTGGATGCTTTTTGACGTATGTTTGGGATCATTGTCCTGCTAGAAGACCCAAGAACTCTGACGCAAACCCAGCTTTGTGACACTGGGCTGTACAGTGCGACCCAAAATCTGTTGGTAATCCTTAGGTTTCATGATACCTTGCACACATTCAAGGCACCTGGTGCCAGAGGCAGCAAAACAACCCCAAAACATCATTGAACCTCCACCATATTTCACTGTAGGTACTGTGTTCTTTTCTTTGTAGGTCTCATTCCGTTTTCGGTAAACAGTAGAATGAAGTGCTTTACCAAAAAGCTCTATCTTAGTCTCATCTGTCCACAAGACGTTTTCCCAGAAGGATTTTGGCAAAATGTAGTTCATTTTGGCAAAATGTAGTCTTGCTTTTTTATGTCTCTGTGTCAGCAGTGGGGTCCTCCTGGGTCTCCTGCCATAGCATTTCATTTCATTTTAATGTCGACGGAATTTCACGCTAACAGGACGGCTTGAATATCTTTGGAACTTGTTTGGGGCTGCTTATCCACCATCTGGACTATCCTGCGTTCACACCTTTCATTAATTTTTCTCTTTCGTCCATGCCGAGAGAGATTAGCTACAGTGCCATGGGTTGTAAACTTCTTGATAATGTTGCACACTGTGGACAAAGGCCAATCTAGATCTCTGGAGATGGACTTCTAACCTTGAGATTGTTGATATTTTTCAACAATTTTGATTCTCAAGTCCTCAGACAGTTCTTTTCTCCTCTTTCTGTTGTCCATGCTTAGTGTGGCACACACAGACACACAATACAAAGACTAAGTGAACTTCTCTCCTTTTTATCTGCTTTCAGGTGTGATTTTTATATTGCCCACACCTGTTACTTGCCCCAGGTGAGTTTAAAGGAGCATCACATGCTTGAAACAATCTTATTTATCCACAATTTTGAAAGGGTGCCAATAATTTTGTCCAGCCCATTTTTGGTGTGACATTATGTCCAATTTGCTTTTTTCTCTCCCTTTTTTGGTTTAGTTCCAATACACACAAAGGGAATAAACATGTGTATAGCAAAACATATGTTACTGCAATCCTTTTCTGTTAGAACAATTTCAGGGGTGCCATCATTTACAGCCATGACTAACATTTCAGAACACCACTTTGTATGATTCCTCCTCTCCTCTGTGACTTTTCTACTCAAAAAATTTGCATTTGTGCAAGAAATGCAGTATATTTACACACAGACACACATACATGTTTATTATAAAAAATATATATTTTTTTTTCCCCACGTTTTATTTTTCACTTTTTTTTTTATACACATATAATACAGTGCATTACACAACTGTACTGCACTGTATTATGCCTAGGCCTGTCAGAGTTACTCTGACAGGCACAGTACTGCTGATCAGTCTCTGCTTCAGGCTTCTGTAGCCATGACAACAGAGGGGATTGTCTGACCTCTGGTTGCCATGGCTACCATCAACGCCTCGCACTCGCTTTGCAGGGCGCCCCTGCACAGTAAACACTGAACCCGACTTTTGAAGCATCGCTTTTTGCGTACTGTGAAAAGTCACTGTAAAACGTGCTTATGCACATGTGCAACATTTCATGCCCCCAGTGTAGGCAATAAAAAAAAAGCTTTAAATACAATGATGAATCTTCCCCTTTGTATGTGTAGTTTTTTTTTCATAACAATACAAGTATTTACTAAAACAGGTAAATTGAGAGAGCTGATAGGCCCTATTGAAAGAAAGTTTATACGTCATGGGTGAGCTACTTTGTAAACAAATTTACTAAAAATTATGCTTAAAAAAAGACATACAATTGTGTCTTCTCAGATTTATTATTGCAGTAGTGTAACCAGGGAATATCTACTAAACTGAATTTATATATTATCTGCTGCCTAATGAATTTTAACTAACCGTGCCTTTAATGCCCATCAGGCCAAACTATAGGCTGTTTGGAGGTCATTGTAAACAGCAGTCTGGACTTTAATAATGACAGAATATAAAATGTAGTGGGTGCCCCTCTTCATTATTGGCTAATTGTCTGTTAAATAAAGAATACCTATTGTTTTAGCAAACTTCACGAATGTCAACAATTCAGGTCAGAGGAGGTCTGGGTGCTGAGACTCCCACTATTTCCTAAATGTTATGGCTATGCCCCTTACTTTCTAATGGGCTCTGTGAATTTAACTTTTTATTAATCCATACACTGAGAGTTTAGCTTTCTGAGGAGCACTTCTGCCCTGTCATTTTAGGGATCATTTGGGAGCCTCCTTACCCAGACTTCCACCAATCAAAACTTCTGACCTGTAATAAGTTTGTAAAAGTGATAGATATCCTTTAAATCTAGCATTATGAATGGTTTAGAATGTTTTCCTAGTATAATTTTCGCATGCACATTATGAGCTGGACACCAGTCTGTACAAAGTTGTATGGCTCTGCATACAGATCAGCTCCCTCTTGTGGCAGCAACAGACAACTGAGGTTTTAAGAATTATACATAAAATAGAACAGTACTGATAGTATGGAAAAATAATTATATTTCTGTTGAAGATTAAGAATATGAATATATATATATATATGTAATATTTGAGAAGACAGTTACAAAGATTAACATTAGGACTAACATTTCCTATCAAAACTATGAAGTCATCTTTATATGTCTGTTTAGTGTCTAAAACAATGTGAATAGAGGCAACTGTGGCGTTTGTTATATCCTCAAAGTAATTCTCACATATTCCCACAATATGTGGTGGGTTTCTATATGCTGAGAACAGTCTTCTGGTTTTGTCCGTAAAAGCAAAAATCTCTGTTTACAGGGTCGATGTTATGGAGGCCGATGTAAGACCAGAGATCGTCAATGCAATGTATTATGGGGACGTAGTAAGTGTTACTTCTGTAGCTTAGTACACAATTATTACATAGCTATTACATAATTTTAGTTTTCTTTTGTTCTGTCTACCCACTTAGGGGTTTGTTTGTTTTTTTTAGTTGGAAACCACTTTAATTCCTGTGTCAAATGGGAGGCAGGGTACAGTGAAAAACGTGACATATTACTACTTTTCGCACGGTTACACTCATAAAGGAGTAGTCCAGTGGTGACCCAGTGGTGAACAACTTATCCCCTATCCTAAGGATAGGGGATAAGTTGCAGATCGCCGGGGGTCCGACCGCTGGGGCCCCCTGCGATCTCCTGTACGGAGCCCCGACAGCCCGCGGGAAGGGGGCTTGTCGACCTCCGCACGAAGCGGCGGCCGACACGCCCCCTCAATACAACTCTATGGCAGAGCTGAAGCGCTGCCTTCGGCAATCTCCGGCTCTGCCATTAAGATGTATTGAGGGGGCGTGTCGGCCGCCGCTTCGTGCGGGGGTCGTCACCCGCTATCTGGCCGGAGAGCCTGGCCCCCGTACAGAGAGATCACAGGGGGCCCCAGCGGTCGGACCCCCCGCGATCTCAAACTTATCCCCTATCCTTAAGATAGGGGATACGTTTTTCACCACTGGACTACCCCTTTAAGCTCCCATTGAAAACATTTGAAGCTTTAGGACTCTCCCCCACCACCACCATGATGACTGCAGTTTGAAGAAATCCGTGGTGCAACACTTCACATGGGTGTAGGTTTTGCCCAAATGAACATCGGGGGAGATTTATGAAAACCTGTGCAGAGGAAAAATTGCCCAGTTGCCCATAGCAACCAATCAGATCGCTTCTTTCATTTCTCAAAGGTCTCTTTAAAAATGAAAGATTGGTTACTATGGGCAACTGGGCAACTTTTCTCTGCACAGGTTTTGATCATTCTCCCCTTTAAGCTTCAAGAAGTAGATCAATTGAGAGCAAAAGAGTAAAAATATAGATAGTAATAAAGTGAGAGATATGTAAAGTAAAGCTTTAGGGTGAATCCACAAAATGCTAATTTGTATGTGACTGTCTCATCTGAATGGGGCATGCTGAAATCCATGTGCTTGCTGACAAAACTTCTAACCCTACCTGATCCAGTAGTGTTGATCCAAAGGAAGGAAAATAAAAATAAAAAAACACTTTAGGCTAAATTTCCATTTGTTGTTTTTTTTTTGGCAGTTTTTGGAAAGCTGCCACTGCAGTTTTTGAGCCAAAGCCATAAATGTATTCAAAAGGAATAGGACATATAAAGGAAGGACTTACACTTCTCCTCCCTTATGGATCCACTTCTGACTTTGGCTCATAAACTGCAGTGGCAGACATCCAAAAACTGCCAGAAAAAAAAACAAGTGGAAAATTGAGCCTGATACCAGTTGCCCCATAGCATAGGGAAAAATTCCTTTCTGACTCCAAATAAGCATCTAGGCCCCCTTGACACTTTAATAGGTTTAATTGGTCAGCCATCACAACATTATAATCCATAGTCACAATACTCTTACGGTAAGGACTCATTCACACTACAAATTATGCAAGCAGATTTCTGCTTGGAAAATACTGTGCAGCAGCCTCCAATTGTTCTCAATAGGATTCTGCTGCCCCATTCATTCTACAGAATTTCCGCCACAGAAATTCCAGACCCCAGACATGTTCATCCTTTCATTGGGATCCACTATGAAATGCATTGCCGACTATTAAGATAGCACATTTCAGAGTAGGCCTGCTCCAGACGGAATATCTGTACTGTGATTGAGCTCTACAGAAACCCCATCTGTGATAACTGTAAGGCTGGATTCCACATGTCTTTTTTCCCTGCATTTTTTTCACAGAAAAAAACGCCAGAGCAATTTCCTGCGTGTGACGTTTTTGCATTTGAGTGGAAATTGCATTCTTGGCCCCTTTGGCGTCTTTTTCTTAATTTGTTGGGTACTAAAAAAAATGAATAAAAAAGGATGCAGTAGGGATGGGAAAAAATTATTTAACAAAATTTTTAATTTTTATAACAAAATTTTTATACATTTTTAATAAAATGTGTGTGTTTCACTTTTTTTTCTCTATTTTTTTTTTTTTTAGGTAGTACTACTACTCCCAGCATGGAACAGTCTGTTCCATGATGGGAGCAGTAGTTCCTGTACTAATAGACATATCACCCCGGGTGTCACTCCTGACACCTGATGCGATCATCCATAATATAGCAGAGATGCGGAGCGGCTCTATACAGCGATCGCATCTCTGCACTATACTCCGGCCAGTGATGTGAATAGAACATCACTCATTCATATTTTACGCCCGGAGTGGGGTTTGGCCGGATGGCTGCAGCCAATCACAGCTCTCAGAGGGAAATATTAATGAGTGATGATGTATTCATATCACTGGCCGGAGTATATTGTAGAGATGCGGAGCGCAGGAGAAAGCCACTCTGCATCTCTGCAATAGATAGGACGATCACATCGGGTGTCAGGAGTGACACCCGCTGTGATCTGTTCTTACCTGCAGGTACTACTACTCCCAACATGGAGCACACTCTGCTCCATGCTGGGCGCTGTAGTACCTGCAATAATAGACTGATCGCAGCGAGTGTAACTTCTGACACATGATGCGATGCAGAGTGTGCTCCATGTTGGGAGCTGTAGTACCTGCAGTTAAGGAAAGATCACAGCGGGTGTCACTCCTGACACCCAATGTGATCGTCCTATCTATTGCAGAGATGTGGAGCGGCTTTCTTCTGACACCCGCTGTGATCCTCCTGTATAATGTATAGATGCGGCCGCTCTTCTATGGTCCCCTGCACTGATGTGTATATATATATATATATATATATATATATACACACCTTTTCATATTTCCCACAGAGAGCTGTGAGCTGTGATTGGCTGGAACCATCTGGCCAATCACAGCTCTCTGTGGGAAATATGAATATGTGTATATATACGTCAGTGCATAGAAGAGCGGCCGGCCGCATCTATACATTATACAGAAGGATCGCAACGTGTGTGTTTTTTCCCTTTTTTTCTTTATTTTTACATTGTTTTAGGTAGTACTACTACTCCCATCATGGAACAGTGTGTTCCATGCTGGGAGTAGTAGTACTACCTAGAAAAAAAAAATTAAGAAAAGAAGTGGAAAAAAAAAAAAACACACACACACACACTACATTTTTATTATTGTCGGCTACATTTTTAATGCCCTGCCCGCCCACATAAATTGATCCCTGTTTTAAAATCAATAAGAATGTTGTTCTAGAAAAGACAAATTTTGTTAAATACAATTTTTTCCATCACTACTGTGTATCTTTTTTATTATTATTTTTCAATGGTACCCTACGATATTTTATTAAAAAAGGTATCTCCAATAAAAATTGTCTGCAAAAACGCCAAAGTTAAAACCCACAGGCATTTTTCTTGGTGTTTTTTTACGCCACGATTTCAGGGAAAAGAAAGCCATAGGCTCAACATGCTGTGACTTTGCAAATTCGCAAAGGAGCTGAAAAAGAGTGAAAAACCGCCAAAAGGATAAAAAAAAGCCAAACTGTAAAAAGCAAAGTGGAAAAAGAATTTTGCGATAACATCTGGCTGCAGCGTTTTTTGGCCGAATAAAACCATGCGGCAGAACTGGTGTTTTTCTATAAAAAAAAAAATCAAGTGGAATTCCAGCCTAAAACCTTCTTTGCTCTAGACGTAGAGGATGTCCCCTTGTCATGTTTATCGGCCTAGATATAAAAAGATCACTAGAAAGATCTCTGTACTGTTCACATATATTTGTACAGGGTCATCAGATCTCCCCTAAAATGTCCTTTTTCCAAACTAAATAACCCCAAGCTTGATAAAGCTGTCTTGGTATCTATTTCACACACTCCTTTAGTTATCTTGGTCTCCCCCCTCTACACCTGCTCCAATAGTCCTCTGCTTCGGGACTCTATTAAAATGATTGTTTATTTTAGTGTTTTATTGGTCTTTATAAAGTGACCCGGTTACTTTTACTATCTCCCAGAGTTAGGACTATTTTACACAGGTTGATGGTACCCCCCCATAAACTTGTTTACCAAACTATGCAAATGTATTTATAACTCTGGAATTATATGCTTATTATAGAATGTATGTCCGCCAACACCTAAACATTATACCGTGCTATACCCTGTGCCGAAAAAACACAAGGCAATGCAGGTTCCATGCCTGCCTCAAGCACTGTTGCAATACTATCATGTCCACGAGCCTTGGCCAAACAAGAAAGGTTTTGCCCTAGAGCCCACTTTCATCAGCTCAATACTTTCATTATGCAGAGGCCTTGTTCAAAATGAAAGAAGCGATCTGATTGGTTACTGTGGGCAACTGGGCACCTTTCCCTTTGCACAGGTTTTGATAAACCCTTTTTAAAGTAGGTAGGTCTATGACCACATGTATGGACAGCTTCAGTCAAACACACTTTTAAATAAATCCAAACCGATTGCAGGCACCTTCCATTCTAATTTTCCCAGTTGAATGAATCAAAAAGATGTTCCATCCAACGCCTAATATACAGTTCTTACTCTATTATAGATTCATCAGACAGATTTTGCTATGAAAAACTAAATATTGAGGGGACAGAGAAGGGCAACTGTGGGAGAGATGGAGAAAACTGGATTCAGTGCGGCAAACCGTAAGTAGAGATAGGTTCATCCGCAGATCAGAGGTCTGTATTGTCTTTCTTAAAGGGGTACTTCACCCCTAGACTTCTTATCCCCTAACCAAAGGTTAATACAAAGGATGGGGGATAAAACATCTTATGGCAGGGGCTCCGGCTGCTGGGCCCCTTCGCGATCTGTGTCCCGGTACTTGGATCCCCCTGGATCAGACATCTTATCCCTTATCCTTTGTATAGGGAATAAGATTTTTAGGGTCAGAGTACCCCTTTAACTTAAGACCGTCATGACCATCCTACATTTGATTAGTACTCATTATGAGTCGAGGTGTAGAGTACAGTATGTTGCACTCACGTCCTCAAAGGTGCCCTCTTTCTGTCCATTAGAGACGTGCTCTGCGGCTACCTCCTATGTTCCAATATCTCTGGATTACCTAGAATCGGAGAACTGAATGGTGACATCACGACTATGTCTTTCTACCACCAGAACAGATATATTGATTGCAGGTAAGGAAAAAAATATGGATATCTCTACCTATTTATTCTGAAACAGAAAGAGTCACTTTCCATGTGAGGCTATTATCAATGATGATCCAAAAAAAGAAAAAAAGAAAAACATGGGGGGGGGGGGGGGAACACACATAAAATGGACATTGCTGATGACATCTCAGGAAATAGACGGGTGGAATAAAGTCATGGAAAAAAAAGGCATCACGGCCTGAATTCAACTCTGTGGATGTCGGGATGAAGCACCTAGGTACAGATAGCAAATAGGGAATTTCCAAATACTCTCATGTAGTTGATCTATAGCAGTGTTTCCTAACCAGTGTGCCCCCAGCTGTTGCAAAACTACAACTCCCAGCATGACCAGACAGCCGAAGGCTGTCTGGGCATGCTGGGAGTTGTAGTTTTTCAACAACTGGAGACCACCCTTTTTGGGAAAAACTGATCTATAGTTATCATTGCTTTCTTTGAAAAATGTGTGTATAATGTCATTTCACAATATTTAATAAAAAATCTGCAACTTTTTTTTTATGGATCACAAAAAAAAAAAAAAAAACATTTAAAGAGTACCTGCCACCATCTCTATTACTTTATTTTATGCTGCTGGTATGTTACCCTCTTCATTACCTGCCCCCTGCAGTTTTCTTTTAAATTTTTGCCCAGTATTTCCCCCATTATCCTCTTTCAAAGCTTGCTCGCTGCAGGCAGTGTTCAATGTAGCTGAGCTGCGCCATGCAGCCTGCACAGTGCTTGCTCCCGTCTGTCTGATTGAGAGGCAGGGAGCTGCGCTGTGCTCATCAGTGTCCAGACTGCACTATGAGCATTAGGTCTCATGCATGAGTCTGAACTCCATGAGAGACTTGCGACCAGGACATGTAGGGAGACCCCTAGTGGTCAGTTTTTACAAGTCAAAATAAATGTATAAATATAAAAAAAACATTTTATGACATGGTATTAGAAAGTTGTTTTTAATACATTAATTAAAGGGGTACTCCGCGCCTAGACATCTTATCCCCTATCCAAAGGATAGGGGATAAGATGTCAGATCGCCATGGTCCTGCTGCTGGGGAGCCCTGGGATCCCCGCTGCGGCACTGCGCTATCATTACAGCACAGAGCGAGTTCGCTCTGTGCGTAATGACGGGCGATATGGGGGACGGAGCAGCGTGACATCATGGCTCCGCCCCTCGTGACATCACGGCCCGTCCCCTTAATGCAAGTCTATGGGAGGGGCCGTGACGACCGCCACTCGCCCTCCCATAGACTTGTATTGAAATGGGCGGGGCGTGACGTCACGAGGGGCGGAGCCGTGACGTAACTATGCTCCGGCCCCTGCATTGCCCATCATTACGTGCAGAGCGAAGTCGCTCTGTGCTGTAATGATAGCGCAGTGCCGCAGCGGGGATCCCAGGGCTCCCCAGCAGAGGGACCGCGGCGATCTAACATCTTATCCCCTATCCTTTGGATAGGGGATAAGATGTCTAGGGGCGGAGTACCCCTTTAACAACATATAAAAAGTTTTTGTGATGACAGGTGCTCTTTAAGTGATGGCAGATTTTAATCTTAAGTGATGGCAGTTCTGCTTTCCCTGATTAGGAAAAGTTGTTGGACACTACACGAGGATGTTATTTATTTATTTTTCTCACTTACAGAGGTGGACAGGTGATCCTACCAGATACCTCGGGGTTGGGATATGTGGAGGATGGGACACCGTGTGGACCTAACATGATGTGTCTAGATCGGAAGTGTCTACCTGCAACTGCCTTCAACTTCAGTACCTGCCCCGGCAGTGGACAAGGAATGGTGTGCTCAGACCATGGGGTATGTTGGGCATAAATGCCAAAGCTGCAGATTTTATGTCATGTTCTGCTACTGATAATTGATTTCCACAGCAGAAAATCTGGGAGCGTATACAGTATGTGTGAACACCCTAAGGCTGGGTTCACACTACAGATTCTGCGTGGAAATTGTATTCCACATGGTATTCTGCAGAAATACTGAACAAGATCATTCTTTTGGCGGATGAAAGCTCCGTCACTGAAATTTTGTAGTGTGCATTGTGCAGCGGAATCCCATTGACTTCAAAGTGGAATGTAGTGTGAACCCAACCCTTAACACCTTTGTGCCCGCTCCCCATTGTATGACATGCGCTCAGGAGCTGGGTTTGCGTCATAGCAGGATGGTCCTGCGACTATCAGCAATCAGGACCTGTGGCTAATGCAGGACGCCTATCACCTTTCCGAGTGATGTCCAGCATTAATTCTTTAGACGCCATGATCGCAGAGTCTAAAGTATAAAAATTTGTTGATCAGAACACCCATGGTGAAATCACGGGTTCCCGATCAGCTAAGATCCTGCCTCCCACCGTCCAATCAGCATTTCAATGCTTCAGTAAGCTATGGCAGGCTGAAGCAATGGAGCGTCGATAACACTGATAAATGCTGTGCAATGGCATAGCATTATACAGCGTATGCAATCTGAAGATTCCATGTAATAGTCCCCTGTAAAATAGAGTTAAAAAAAGAAAAAGGTTAAGGGCAGTGTCACACGAAGTGCATCTGCAGCGTATTTCATGCTGCGAATGCACTGACGGCAATCACAGAAGGACTGCAGAGGGAGCTCCCGGCTTCGGCCAGGTAGCTCTGTGTGTCCGCTGGTAGTGGTGGATTTCCCGCTGTGGAAAAGGGCAATACCAGTACACAGAAGGGCTGCAGAGCCCTTAAAGTGAAAATAAAAAGACCTCAAGGGGTTAATATTTGCTACTCATGAGGAAACCTTCTAAGCATAAGACCCATAAGTCTACTGGTAAACATCTGAAATATGTATGCAGTACAGAAATACTAGCATTGCATCTGTTTATGTACAGTAAATACTAATGGGCTGTCTCCTAGGCTAGGTTCACTGACGTTCTCCGCTATACCCATTTAAAAAAAGGGATGCAGGCATATACTGTGGCCCCCTGCAGCAGTTTATGTATTTTCATGGCTCTGATTTACTTGTATATGTGACTCAAATAGGGTGGCTATAGATTATTTAATTATACTTGAAAGTAACTCGTAACCTACCAAAGAGAATTTATAGTATGAAATATAAAAATATTAATACTGTATATACTCGAGTATAAGCCGACCCCAATATAAGTCGAGGCCCTAATTTCACCCCAAAAACCCAGGAAAAGTTATTGACTCGACTATAAGCCTAGGGTGGGAAATACATCATCCCCCCATGTCATCATCCAGACCCCGTCATTAACACCCCCATCATCATCACCGCCTGTCATCATCACCGCCTGTCATCATCCCCCCCTTCATCATCACCGCCTGTCATCATCACCCTGCTATCATCCCCCCCCTTCATCATCACCGCCTGTCATCATCCCCCCCCGGTCATCCAGACCACTGTCATCATTCCCCCCCCCCCCCCCCCCCATTTCATCACCACCTGTAAATCCCTTTCAGTGGTCTTCAACCTGCGGACCTCCAGATGTTTCAAAACTACAACTCCCAGCATGCCCGGACAGCCATCAGCTGTCCGGGCATGCTGGGAGTTGTAGTTTTGAAACACCTGGAGGTCCACAGGTTGAAGACCACTGTGGCCTTCGTTCTCATCCAGACCCCCCCCCCCCTTTAGTTTTCTACTCACCTCCCCTCGGTGGGAAGGAAGGGTGAGCTGTTCCGGGCCATCTATGCTGCAGGGACCGTCCGGTGGGGAGGGTTAGTCGTTCTGGGCTGTCCATTTTCACCGGGAGGCCCTCTTCTCCACTCCGGGCCCAGCCCTGGCCTAGTGACATTGTCTTGATGACGACGCACAGGGACGTTCATGCGCAGGGACAGATGTCAATGTGCGTCGTCATCAAAGCAACGTCACTTGTTGACAGGCGGAGAGTTCACTCGAGTATAAGCCGAGGGGGGCGTTTTCAGCACGTGGTGATAAACTCGGCTTATACTCGAGTATATACTTCCCTTTTAGTGTGTGTTTTTGTTGGTATTCAAAACTAATAAACCTTTTAATGAGAAAAGAAATACTTCCAGAATCAGGGGTACTTTAGTCCATGAGCTCTTTTTGTATTCTACTCTATACAAGCCCTTATTTTTTAGGCTATTCACAAATGAAATAATGCATTGTCATTGGTTTTATCACGATCCAGGTTTGCAGCAATGAAGGGAAATGTATTTGTCATTCAGACTGGACAGGAAAAGACTGCAGTGTATACGATCCACTTCCTGTCCCTAAATCCACTGGAGCTGTGGAGCGAACAAAAGGTACGTGATATATTCCACCCATAGACTAGACTGTAGACTGTTTCTTGGGAGAAGATACATATCTTCACTAAGGGTAAATGTTTACAACGCAGCAGACAAATGTTTCTGTCTGATCACGGAAATGGCACAAAAAAAAAAGCAATCCAAAGTATTTATTTAAAACTTTTATGGTCTAAATCAGTGGTTTCAAACTTTTGTTTACCTGAGTATCCCTTGGCAGCCCATTTCCAAAAATTGTTTCCATCCCCATTTTAGCAACATGTTTGTAATTAATATAGTTGTTGTTATTTCAAATGTATATACTTTTCTTTACGCCATATCCTCTCCCGTGACCCCATGTTCCTCTCCTATCTCCCCTGGCCCCGATTCTCTCACCTTCCCCGGCCCCGAGCTTGCTGTACCCATTATTATTTAAAATGTTTGTTACTAAATAGCCACATAATTGGGCTTTAAAAGCCATGAAATAATAAGGCAAACAGACTAAGGCTGGGTTCACATCACGTGTTTGCCATACTGTTTTCAATCCGTTTTTCTAAAGAAAACTGTATGGCAAAAAAACGGATGGAACAGTATGGGAAAAAGTAAACCGTATGCTTTTTAAAAAAAAAACTTATGCGGTTGCAGTACGGTTTTTAAACTGGAGTCAAAACCGTGGTTGACCACGTTTTTTTCTCCGGTTTAAAAACCGTACTGCAACCGCTTACGTTTTTTTTTGTAACATGGACGTCAATGGGAAACGCACATGTATACGGTTCCATACAGGAAACCGTATATGTTTTTTACTTTGCACATGCAAATTTGCATCCTAAACTCCCCACCCAACACCCCTCCCATTAAAAAATGGACAAAATTATCAAAAACTTGTTTTGTTTTTTTTTTTAATAAAAACGGACGGAACTGTATGCACTTTTAAAAACAGTATACAGTTTAAAAACACATACGGTTTACTATTTCCCTTACTGTTCCATCCGTTTTTTTGCCATACAGTTTTCTTTAGAAAAACGGATTGAAAACAGTATGGCAAAAACGTGATGTGAACCCAGACTAAGTATTACACCACACAGATGGCTGCTGTGGACAGTAACTACTGCATCAGCTTCAGTGCTCTACCGCTCCTCCGGTCCAGGGACCTACTGTTATGGCCCATAGCAGTAGGTCCCTGGTCCAGAGGAGCACCAAAGCTGATGCTGTAGTTACCATCCACAGCAGCCCGATGCCCGTGCTTCTCCTCTGCATGGTTACCAACATTTAAAAAAAAAGTTGTGATGGGAGAAGGATGGCTGTAGCAGTGAGAGATGTCACCCGCGCAGCATAGTGAAGTTCTGCCTCTTTTGTAGTCGAGCACCAATACCAGCACCACCATCCTTTTCCTATGCCTTCTGCTGTCCATCTTGAAGCCCTAACTCTGCAGAGTGCTGCTCATCCTCTTGGTCACCTAAGCTCACATCTGGCCAAAGTTATGGTTGTGAATGTCATAGTGATCAGCAAAACGGATGTACTGTTTGAGTGGAGCCCGGAGAGAGGATAGATGTCAGAATCTGCCTGCACTGCAGGAGGGATAACTGGCTACATACACTATTACAGCCCGACTATACAGACCATGGGGAGCAGAGGCAGCGGACACCTGGTAATAATGGGGGATGTCACCTGTAGATCTCACCTGCGCTGCTCTGTACTGATCCTCATGACTCATGACTGGTCCTCATGGCTCTCGCTCGCAATGGCCACCACAGGAAGCAAATCCATCTGAAATCCTAACGCTCACTGCTCACTTCTCTTAAAGGGGTACTCCACCCCTAGACATCTTATCCCCTATCCAAAGGATAAGATGTCTGATCGCGGGGGTCCCGCCGCTGGGGACCCCCACAATATAGCATGCGGCGACCATCAGAACGGAAGTCTGTGACGTCACGACTCTGCCCCTGTGTGACGTCACGCCCCGTCCCCTCAATGCAAGTCTATGGGAGGGGGCGTGACGGCAGTCACGCCCCCTCCCATAGACTTGCATTGAGGGGAAGGGGCGTGACGTCACACGGGGCAAAGTCGTGACGTCACAGACTTCCGTTTCAGTGGGATGGGGCGTGACCCCAGCGATCAGACATCTTATCCCCTATCCTTTGGATAGGGGATAAGATGTCTAAGGGTGGAGTACCCCTTTAAAGTGACCGTGATGCCCACTGCTACTTTAAGGTCAGACAGGAGATGTGAGCAGTGACTGCAGCTAAGAATTTTTTCTGCATACCTCCAGGAGAACTCCTAAATAGTCCTGGGGGAACGCGTACCCCAGGTTGGGAACCGATGGTCTTTAGTTTTGCAATAATTGGAAAGGCACAGGTTGGGGGACAGTGGTCTAAATAATAGTCTAGTACAGTGGTCTTCAACCTGCAGACCTCCAGATTTTGCAAAACTACAAATCCCAGCATGCCCGGACAGCCATCACTGGTCTAGTAGTTTCTTCCTGTGAAGTTTTAGAATTGCAGAAAGTATGAAGTTGTATCTTTCACTTTTCAATAACTTTTACTGTTGCTGCATTTTTCCTGCAGGTCCTAGTGGCACAAATATTATCATTGGATCAATTGCAGGGGCTGTGCTTATTGCTGCCATTGTATTAGGGGGGACTGGATGGGGTTTCAAGTAAGTAACCAATAGACTTTATTACTAATCCTTTTCAGAAAGATGTAATTATGGCTTATGGCAGTGTGCTGTGTATATGTGTTAGTAATGGTGTCGTCTTTTGTTTTTCTCTCGCCTTGCAGGAATATTCGAAGAGGAAGGTAGGTACCAGATATTGATACAGTTTACAGCTTTTTTAGCACCTTACTGATGACTATATAGAACTTTAGTCTCATTTGATTTACTTTAAAGCCAATGTTGTTACAAAAAAATATGCTATATCTGTCTGCAAGCTGCATTTGGTATTGCAGCTTCTGCCCTTTAAAATAATGGCACACAATTGCAATACCAGACACAACAGGCGTGGGGCAGTGTGGAGTAAAAACAAAAAAAAAAAAAAAAAAAAAAAAAAACAACATACATGGAATGAATACACACTGCAAATTTGCTTGCAGTAAATACAGCGCATATTTCATTACCCGCGATGTGAATGAGATTTTAAGAAATCTGTTGCATGTCAATTGATTTGAGGGATTTTCCCATTTGACTTGAATAGGAAAGGAATAAAAAAAAAACTGTACTTAAAATCTGCAATTGTGAATTTGTTTTAACATTTATATTTTCGGTACTAACTCTACAACTGCGTATCTGCACAATTTCATGTGGATTTGCTGTTGCAGATCTGCTTGTGAAAATTCTGAAAATGTTCAAATGTAAAAATCTGTAGCATTTCCAGCCTGAAAGGGCCCATTCACATGGAAGAATTTCCGAGCAGAATCCAGTTTAAAAATGCAGCTTGGAAATTATGGTGCCGCAGCTTTCCATTGTTTTCAATGAGTAGCAGTGAAGTGGACTGGATTTAAAGCGCAACTGTCATGAAATCTGGGTGCAATAACCTGCACACAGCCTTTGTAATGTGCACAGGTGGTGGGTATAGCAATGTTTTTACCTGATATTTTCTCCTAATATTTTCTTGCTAAATGCTTTTGATCAAAACCACTGACTGTCGGATAGGCGTGGCGCGAGGTACGCGATGCCCTGCCGCCGCCACCCTGTTGGGAACGATGTGTGATTGACACACAGGTCCCAGCGCATGCGCCCTTTGGCTCATCTAACATGCGCTCCCCCATCGAGCGCTCGCTCCCGCCGCCGTCTTCCTCCTCAGTGCGCCTGCGCAGTGCTAGGTGCAGAGAGCACGCTTCCTCTCTGCCCCTAGTATCGGGAACTGTCCTGCTTGCGCGCGCGTCTCCACCAGAGAGAAGAAAGAAGATAACGGGCACGAGTATAATAACCAGCCAAAAAAGGTGAGCTGAAAGACGCATGCGCTGGGACCTGTATGTCAATCACACAGCGGTCCCAGCGTGGCAGTTGTGGGGCATCGCTTACCTCGCACCACACCTATCCGACCATCAGTGGCTTTGATCTAAAGCATTTTTTGGGGTCATGAAAGCCTGCAAATATTAGGTAAAAACATTGCTATACACACCACCTGCACACAGTACAAAGGCTGTTTGCAGGTTATTGTACCCAGATTTCATTTCAGACAGTTGCGCTTTAAAAAATAATAAAAAAATAAATAAAAATAAAACACACACAAAATCCACATACAGGCTATGTTCACACGGTGGAAATTCCACCTCAATAAACAGCGCAGGGCTTCTAGCCTATTCACTGTGCAGTGTAAGGTGATGATCAGTGATGATGGCCGATCCTGTAGAAAGGCCATCAATTATATAGATCTGGAAAACAACAGATTTTAACTGCAAAGTCAGAATCCGCTGCTGGCAGCTTCCTTTGCAATTGAAGTAGAAAATAGCTAATTTAGTTGTCTATAGCTTATAGGCCCCAGCAAGCTGTAAAAACTTCCATGGAAATATGTACAGGCTCCATAATATGTATTTATTGGGCATTTATGGCATTTCCTGTGGCCATACCACAAATGTTTCAGATGGGGATACCCCATAATGTCTCCTGAGTTATAGGGGGTTTTTGGAGGAAAAATTATTGATCAGTAGCTGATCATAGGGATACCAGCGCTGGCTGGGTTACTGCTGCTCCTATTCACTTGTGTAGTGGTGGTATTGGGTTATGGCAGCATAGCTCCTAATGCTTCCAGCTAGGTAAAAAAATCTATTTTTACTTGGAAATATGGCATTATTATATTGCAGATTTGCTGCAGTACATGCTACAAAAACAACGCAATACAAATTTTCTAAATGAATTTTCAGCCACAGAATTTTCTGAATACCGTATATACTCGAGTATAAGCCAAGTTTTTCCAGCACGATTTTTCGTGCTGAAAACACCCCCCCTCAGCTTATACTCGAGTTAACTCTCTGCCCTCAGTGGTCTTCAACCTGCGGACCTCCAGATGTTTCAAAACTACAACTCCCAGCATGCCCGGACAGCCATCGGCTGTCCGGGCATGCTGGGAGTTGTAGTTTTGAAACATCTGGAGGTCTGCAGGTTGAAGACCACTGCGGCCTTCGTCATCATCCAGACCCCACCCCCTTTAGTTTTGTACTCCCCTCCCCTTGGTGGGAAGGAAGGGTGAGCTGGTCCGGGCCATCTGTGCTGCAGGGACCGTCCGGTGGGGAGGGATAGTCGTTCCGGGCTGTACATCATCACTGGGGGGGCCTCTTCTCCGCGCTTCGGCCCCGGAATAGTGACGTTGCCTTGACGACAATGCACAGGGACATTCATGCGCAACTGTCCGGGCATGCTGGGAGTTGTAGTTTTGAAACATCTGGAGGTCCGCAGGTTGAAGACCACTGTTCAGACATTGACAGGCGGTGATGATGAAGGGGGGGGTGGGATGATGACAGATGGTGATGATGAAGGGGGGTGTGGGATGATGACAGGGGGATGATGACAGGCGGTGATGATGAAGGGGGGGTGTGGGATGATGACAGGTGGTGATAATGAAGGGGGGTTGGGATGATGACAGGGGGATGATGACAGGTAGTGATGATGAAGGGGGAATGATGACAGGGTAATGATGAAGGGGGGATGATGACAGGCGGTGATGATGAAGGGGGGATGATGACAGGGTGATGATGATGAGGGTGTTAATGACAGGGGTCTGGATGATGACAGGCAGTGATGATGAAGGGGGGGTGGGATGATGACAGGGGGATGATGACAGGTAGTGATGATGAAGGGGGATGATGAAGGGAGGATGATGACAGGGTAATGATGAAGGGGGGGATGATGACAGGCGGTGATGATGAAGGGGGGATGATGACAGGGTGATGATGATGAGGGTGTTAATGACAGGGGTCTGGATGATGACAGGCAGTGATGATGAAGGGGGGGGGTGGGATGATGACAGGCGGCGATGATGAAGGGGGATGATGACAGGGTGATGATGATGAGGGTGTTAATGACAGAGGTCTGGATAATGACAGGCAGTGATGATAAGGGGGGATGATGACAGGTAATGATGAAGGGGGGGATGATGACAGGCGGTGATGATGAAGGCGGGATGATGACAGGGTGATGATGATGAGGGTGTTAATGACAGGGGTCTGGATGATGACAGGCGGTGATGATGAAGGGGGGATGATAACGGGGGTCTGGATGATTACGGGGGTCTGGATGATGACAGGGGGGGGGATGATGTATTTCCCACCCTGCTTATAGTCGAGTCAATAACTTTTCCTAGGTTTTTGGGGTGAAATTAGGGGCCTCGGCTTATATTCGGGTCGGCTTATACTCGAGTATTTACGGTAAGTCTCCTGTGTGAATATATCCTTACTGTAAATTATGCATTGTGGTTTCCTATAGCAGCAAATGATGGGATTAATACTTGTTAATGAATCTTTACATTATATTAAGCCTGTCCTCTGCTTGTTTTGCAGGTCTGGAGGTGGATAGCTGGTCACACATATCTCTCTCACCATTTGTCAATATTCGCTATCATTCTCATGACACATCTAGGCCTTGCGGAGAAAAGTAAAGCTGATAATAATACACTGGAGTGAGCAGAGAATGACAGGAACACTACAATGAAAATTTATGGGAACCTTCTCCCTGTCTTCCAGAACTGGAACGGAGCTGTCTCTTTCCCTGGGACAGTAATAGACTGCTACTTAATAGGTTTCTCGTGGCAGAAGCCGTATTGAACTTGTCAGTCAGTCCTGATGACTGCTGTAATTTATAACACAAGGAGGACTGATCCTTTATGTCACTGCCGATTGGACAATCTGTTATGGGGAAGGACCTGCCGTTAAAACAAGTTGATTAACGTTACATTTCATTTTTAAAGATCGGACACCTTGTACATTGGTTGGATATTGGTTCAACCACTAAAAAATTAGTACCTGTTAAGTGTCTGTTTGTGATCCACAGCTTGTGACTCTTCGGCTGTTGCAAAACTACAACACTCTGACAGTCTGTGGCTGTCAGGACATGATGGTAGTTGTAGTTCAACAGCTGAAAAGCCCCAGGTTGGGCAACACAGATGCCGGTGAAAGGTACTAATTTAAATGTCACTGCCATTAGGAGGGACTGATCTTCAACACAAGATTGCCATGGGACCCCATCCTGGAATCCAGCACTTAAAGTGGATCTGTCAGATAAATATGCTGCCTATGTAAAGGTAGAATATTACAGCTACAGGTCTGTGCTCCTTGTAGCCTTAAAGCGCAACTCCAGTGATAGCTTGGCATATTCGCTTAAATTTTTGCGCTGCCACTAGAACTTGTAAAAGACTACAGCATTCAGTCTACCCGTTTTGCAGAAATCCCATGCAAATCTATGGGACTGCAGGGAGATCGCGGGGGGTCCCAGCAGCGGGTCCCCCATGATCAGACATCTTATCCCCTATCCTTTGGATAGGGGATAAAATGTTTTTGCCCGGAATACCCCTTTAAATTAATCAGCTGTTGATTTAATTTAGTCATTTCCCTGGAAGAAGTCTTATGACTTCTTCAGGGAATCAGAACACTTGGAAAGTGGAACATCTTTTCAAGGACTACATCATTCGGCAGCTGATTAGATTTTGGTTTGTCAAATTTTACTGTAATTTTGCTTAACTCTACTTGCATAGTGTAGCATATTTAGCTGACCTATCTGCTTGAATTATATTACTGCCATAAATGATGCTTTGATTCCAGGTACCGACTTCTCTTTCTGCCCTTATAATCAGGCAGAAGAATGTCCTGACTAACAATTGTTCCTGAATATATCTATATATGTATATATCATTTTAAGCATATCTATAACATCCAAATATTTTTTAAACTAAAAATAATTAAAATCCCTCCCCACTCTTTATTGCACTAATAAATGAATCAGACAGGAAGGGGACGGGATTTGAAGTCTCACTATCATTTAAAAAAATTTGACACACCTAAAGTTTTGATCAGTCAGGGACTGGTTGCTGAGACCCTCACGATCAGTAGAAAAAGTGAGACTCTCCAAATCACTCTCCTCTTTTGCAGGAGATGGATTCTAAAAAATAAAATAAAAAGTCTATGGAGCCTAATTCCTCCAGCAAAGAGTAAGAAGGGGAGAGAAGCTCCTACCTAAGCTCTTCTCCCTACTCATTCTAGTGATCGGTGAGGATCTCCGCACCCAGATTCCGAACAATCAAAACTTTTGACATGTCTCTATGACGTGAAACGTTTTTTGTTTTTTTTAAGTAGTCAGTAACGCTTTAAAGGGAAATAAAGACCAATACCGGCCTCTTTTATACCTCCTAAAACTGCTGAAAACATGTAATGCATTGATACTGGATGTTGATGATGAAATCCCCAACTACTACTTCTTCTTATGTATTCACATCTGGAACAAAAGAAAACCCTTGCAAGATATTGAATTTGTAATAGACATTTGCCCTGAATGGAATTCTGATAACTTCAGCTGATGTCAACACTGCTTGAAGCTGGCATTGTAATCGCGGCATGGATAAATGAGTATGACTCCATGTTCCGAGTGAGGACTGAAAAAGTTATGATGCCAGAGGCCAAATTTAGAAAGTAGAGTAAGTCTGCATCTGGTAACATACTCAGCCAGATCTACAAGAGAAATATCCACTTACGGTACATTGTCTATTGGCTCCAGCATCTCAATAAGCATTCAAGTCGAATTTTTCTAAACCAGAAGATTGCCATCAATATACTTGAGTAAATCACTGCCAAAATATTCTTCATTCCAAGTATCTACACAGAATATATTACAGTTTACAGACAAAAGACTAACTTGAGACAGCACAACATGCCAGGAATAGAACTTGACGAAGGGACTAGAAATACTCAATAGTGCAAGATCATAATGTGGATAAACATGGTACCCAACAAGGAGGAGACACGGCACAAGGGGTTGGAACTTGCATCAAAAGGATCATAGATTTGTACTCAAAGAAATGAACATTATTTAAGCTTGTAAAATGGATTCACCGGCATCTGTGTCTATTGAGAATCTCATCGTCTTGCAAAGTGATTACGGACTTTCCATGGATAGATGAAGGAACTTGGATGCAGGCTAGAAAACCCCTCTGACTCCTTTACAGGGCAACTCTGAATGTTTTTTTTTTCCCCGGGTTCGGGTCAGCTTGGTTAGGTCATTGGTTTTGGATTAAGTTTAAAGGGGTACTCCCATGGAAACCTTTTTTTTTTTTTTTTTAAATCAACTGGTGCCAGAAAGTTAAACAAATTTGTAAATCACTTCTATTAAAAAATCCTAATCCTTCCAATACTTTTTAGGGGCTGTATACTAAAGAGAAATCCAAAAAAGAAATGCATTTCCTCTGATGTCATGACCACAGTGCTCTCTGCTGACCTCTGCTGTCCATTTTAGGAACTGACCAGAGTAGGAGAAAATCCCCATAGCAAACATATGCTGCTCTGGTCAGTTCCTAAAATGGACAGCAGAGGTCAGCAGAGAGCACTGTGGTCATGACATCAGAGGAAATGCATTTCTTTTTTGGATTTCTCTTTAGTATACAGACCCTAAAAAGTACTGGAAGGATTAAGATGTTTTAATAGACGTGATTTACAAATCTGTTTAACTTTCTGGCACCAGTTGATTTAAAAAAATAAGTTTTCCATGGGAGTACCCCTTTAATCTCACAGGACTGTGATGCAGGAAGATTTGGGGGTTGTAATGATTTTTTTTTTAATACAAGAATAAAAATAATAAAATGAATGTTCTCACAAGGACGGGACAAGAAGGAAAATTGTTTCTAATTCTTTCTTATGAACAAAACCGTGTGTCAAAGAATAGGAAGAGTGCAGGGACTAATGTGCACATCTCTTGGTTCTAAACACCCAAAACCCAACAGATTAAAACTTTTGACATATCTGTGTGACATGTTAAAAGTATTTAAAAGTGTCTGTAATGATTTAGGAAGCGTTATTGTAGGGCTGGGCAGTATACCGGTTCATACCGAATACCGAAATTTTTGTGCTGCACAATATGAATTTTAACCCATTCCGCAATACCGGTTTGGCCCCTCCCCCTCGGGAAGGAATGAATTAGCCCAGCGCTGCGCTGTCCCCACATCGGGGAACTAATCATATGTGACCTGCGAGTGCTGTTCTGCCCCCCCCCCAATTAATTATCAGCCCAGCACTGTCCCCATCAGGGTACTACTCACATGTCACCCGCATGCGCTGCCCTCCTCGCCCTGTTTGTTGCGGCCGCCGGCGCTGACACTCTATACCAGTGGTCTCCAACCGGCAGACCTCCAGATGCTGGGAGTTGTAGTTTTGCAACATCTGGAGGTAGGCAGGTTGGAGACCACTGCTCTATACTGGCACTCTATACTGTGCGGTATCCCTATGCCCGGGCTGCAAAAGGTAAACAAAATAAACTTTAACGCACCTATGTCGGCCTTACGCTGGGGACAGGAACGTCGGAGAGCTGTCAGCCTATCACAAGGCCGCAGCGATGTTTCGCCTCGGCCGGTGATAGGCTGAGCCCACTGTCATGTAAGAAGCCGTCTCCTCACATGAAAGTGGGCTCAGCCTATCACCGGCCGAGGAGGAACAGCGCTGCGGCCTTGTGATAGGCTGACAGCTCTCCGACGTTCCCGTCCCCAGCGTAAGGCCGACGTAGGTGCGTTAAAATTTATTTTGTTTACCTTTTGCAGCCCGGGCATAGGGATACCGCACAGTATAGAGTGCCAGTGCCGGCAACAAACAGGACTAGGAGGGCAGCGCTTGCAGGTGATATGTGAGTATTTACCCCGATGGGGATGTGGGCTGATAATATGGGGGGGGGGGGCTAGGAAATACCGTTATATACCGTGGAACATCCAAAAGTTAAAAAAAATACCGTGATATACACATTTGGTCATACCGCCCAGCCCTACGTTATTGCATTACCTTTGAGGTGTCACACAGACATGTAGAAAGTTTTCATCAGTGTCAAGATCCAACTGATCTCTAGATAGAGTCGGGAGAAGAGCTCAGCTGCGCAATTCACTCCCCAGATTGTCACCCAATGTGACTCATTGCAGGAGACGGGCTCCACTGTAAGCCTATGGAGCCAGAAGGGGAATGAAACGCACAGCCACACACTTCTTCCAGGTATTCTTAGAGATCAGAGGGCGATACTACGACACTAAGACCAAATTAATCGAAACTCTTGACATGTCTATTTAAAAATAAGTAAATAAAACAGTAACATCGGACAGCAACATCACCCGTACAAACCTAAATCTACAGGTTAATAGCGCAGCTGATGCTGATTGAATTGCATTTACCATGGAAAAAAATTTGGCCCCATTTCTAAGCAATCTATAGGAATCCAAATACACAACAGATTTTTTTCCCAGGTAAAATGCGTTTTAAACAGTATCACCTGCACTATTAAGGGGGTACTCCACTGGAAAAAAATTTTTTTTAAATCATATGGTGCCAGAAAGTTGAACAGATTTGTAAGTTACTTCTATTTAAAAATATTAACCCTTCTAGTACTTATCAGCCGGTGTATGCTCCACAGGAAGTCCTTTTCTTTTTGAATTTCCTTTCTGTCTGACCACAGTGCTCTCTGCTGAAACCTCTGTCCATGTCGGGAACTGTCTGGAGCAGGAAAGGTTTGCTATAGGGATTTGCTCCTACTCTGGACAGTTCCTAAAATGGACAAAGGTGTCAACAGAGAGCACTGGGATCAGACAGAAAGGAAATTAAAAAAGAAAAGAACTGTGGAGCATACAGGAGCTGATAAGTACTTGAAGGATTACAATTTCTTAATAGAAGTAATTCACAAATCTGTTAAACTTTCTGGCACCAGTTGATTTAAAAAAAATAAAAATGTTTTCCAGTGAAGTAACTCTTTAACCTGTATATTGAGGTAAGTGCAGGTTATCCTACTGTTCTTTAAGATTTTTGCAGTTTTGTCCAAAGGTACACTTCTAAAGAAATTGCATCAAGAAAGAAATTTATAGAGTTTTTATGTATCTAACATTTTACTAAAAATGAACTGATGAAATTCATACATTCAGTTTTTGAATTGTGGTTTGACAGAATTATTTTGAAAAACAAAATAATGAAACTGGTCTGGACAAAAATTATGGTGACTCCTAGAATAGATAGGAAATAATTTGACAATAGAGACATGTTACACTAAGGTGTGTCCTGGAATAAGCGTCACAGGTGTAAGGCTGGGTGCGCCGGAGGGAAACTGATGCTAAACCTGATCCCATTCATTTGAATGGTAGAGTTCACAAACATCCAGCGTCCCAATTTTGACGCCAGATGGTTGGACATGCCAAAGGGCACCGGACAGGGGAACGCAGCTTGTTGAAACAGTGGATCAATGCCATCAGTTGTGGCATCAGTTGAGTCAAGGTCTAGGCTGAGTTCACCTACGCCGGACATACACTGCTCAAAAAAATAAAGGGAACACTTAACCCCTTAGGGACTCAGCCCTTTCTTTTTGCAATTCTGACCACTCTCACTTTATGCATTAATAACTCGGAAATGCTTTTACCTTATTCTGATTACAAGATAGTTTTTTCTTGACATATTCTACATTAACATACTGGTAAATTTTCGTCGTTACTTGCATCCTTTTTTGGTGAAAAATCCCCAAATTTTATGAAAATGTAGAAAAATTTTCATTTTTCTAACTTTGAAACTTTCTGCTTGTAAGGAAAATGGATATTCCAAATAAATTATATATTGATTCACAAATACAATATGTCCACTTTATGTTTGCATCATAAAGTTGACATGTTTTTTTTTGTAGACATTAGAGGGCTTCAAAGTACAGCAGCAATTTTCACGAAAAATTCAAAATCTGAATTTTTCAGGGACCAGTTAAGTTTGAAGTGGATTTGAGAGACTTTTCTGAGAGAAATACCCCATAAATGACCCCATTTTAAAAACTGCACCCCTCAAAGCATTCAAAATTACATTCATAAAGTTTATCAACCCTTTAGGTGTTTCACGGGAATAGCAGCAAAGTGAAGGAGAAAATTCAAAATCTAAATTTTTTACACTCGCATGTTCTTGTAGAGCCATTTTTAGGATTTTTACAAGGGGTAAAAGAAGAGAAATCCCCCCAAAATCTGTAACCCAATTTCCCTCGAGTAAGGAAATACCTCATATGTAGATGTAAAGGGCTCTGTGGGTGCACTAGAGGGCTCAGAAGGGAAGGAGCGACAATGGGATTTTGGAGAGTGAATTTTGCTGAAATGGTTTTTGGGGGGCATATCGCATTTAGGAGGCCCCTATGGTGCCAGAACAGCAAAAAAAAAAAAAAAAAAAACACATGGCATACTATTTTGGAAACTACACCCCACAGGAGTTTGATGACTTTTCGTTAAAGTCAGTTGTGTAAATGAAAAATTACACAAAATGCAGTTTTCCCCCAATTTTTACAAGGGGTAAAAGGAGAAAATGCCCCCCAAAAATTGTAACCCCATTTCTTCTGAGTATTGAAATACCTCATGTGTGGATGTCAAGTGCTCTGCTGGCGCACTGCAATGCTCAGAAGAGGAGTCACCTTTGGCTTTTGGAAAGCAAATTTTCCTGAAATGTTTTTTGGGGGGCATGTCGCATTTAGGAAGCCCCTATGGTGCCAAAAACAAAACAAAAAAAAACATGGCATACTATTTTGGAAACTACACACCTCAAGGAATTTAACAAGGGGTACAGTGAGCCTTAACACCCCACAGGTGTTTAACGAAAAGTCGTCAAAGTCGCATGTGTAGATGTAAAATTTTGGGGGAAAAAACTGCATTTTAGGGAAAAAAAATTAGTTTCCATCTACACATGCGACTTTAACAAAAAGTCGTCAAACACCTGTGGTGTTTTGCAACAGCTGGAGACTCCGTTTTGGAAACAGTGCCGTACCAGATGTTTTTAATTTTTATGGGGGGGGGGGGGGGGGGCTTGTAACTGTGTAGGAGAATATGTAGTGTTTTACTTTTTATTTTTGTACAGTGTAGTGTAGTGTTTTTGGGGTACATTCACATGGGAGGGGGTTTACAGCAAGTTTCCTGCTGGGAGTTTGAGCAGCAGTGTAAAGTTTGCTGCATCTCAAACTTGCAGCGAGAAACTCACTGTAAACCCCCGCTCGTGTGCATGCTGGGAGTTCTTCCTAAGAAACAGCAGGAGGCCAGCCTCCTGCTGCTGCGCTCTGATGATCCGCCTGCCGTCACCGCTACCAACTCTGCTCCTGGGGCACCGATCTCGCCGCCAATGCCGTGGATCGGGGGCTCCAGCCTCAGGTACACACTCTCGGCACCCGCTCTCGCCCTCCGGAACAGGGGCGGATCAGGTGTCGTTAGGGAAACCCCCACAGCAGGCATCCTGATTTGTTGGCCAGTAACGGTGGACGAATCAGGACAATTGTGAGGTGGCACCAGTGCCACCTCACTCCTGCTGCTAAAGGATGATAGGTACCGTCTCAGACGGCACCTATCATCCTTTTTTTCCTGGTCACCGGGCCCCCCGGATTGACCCGGAATTGCCGCAAATAGCCAATCTGAATTGATCGGCGATTTGCGGCAGGATCCCCCAGGCGTTGTCACGGGATGCCTGCCAAATGATTTCAGCAGGCATCCCGGTACGGTCCTTGCCCAGCGAGAAGCAGGGACCAAAAATACTCAGGGTGTACAGGTACGCCCTGAGTCCTTAAGGATCAGGGATGCAGGGCATATGCATCCCCAAGAGGTTAAACAACACAATGTAACTCCATGTCAATCACACTGTCTACTCAGGAAACACACTGATTGACAATCAATTTCACATGCTGTTCTGCAAATGGAACAGACAACAGGTGGAAATTATAGTCAGTTAGCAAGACACCCCCAATAAATGAGTGGTTCTGCAGGTGGTGACCACAGATAACTTCTCAGCTCCTATGCTTCTTGGCTGATGTTTTGGTCACTTTTGAATGCTGGCGGTGTTTCACTCTAGTGTTTGTGGAGTGTGTCAGCAGCTCCTGCAAGAGGAAGGCATTGATGCTATGGACTGGCCCGCCCGTTCCCCAGACCTGAATCCGATTGAGCACATCTGGGACATCATGTCTCGCTCCATCCACCAACGCCACGTTGCACCACAGACTGTCCAGGAGTTGGTGGATGCTTTAGTCCAGGTCTAGGAGGACATCCCTCAGGAGACCATCCGCCACCTCATCAGGATCATGCCCAGGCATTGTAGAGAGGTCATACGAGCACATGGAGGCCACACACACTACTGAGCCTCATTGTGACTTGTTTTAAGGACATTACATCAAAGTTGGATCAGCCTGTAGTGTGGTTTTCCACTTTGATTTTGAGTGTGACTCCATATCTAGACCTCCATGGGTTGATAATTTTTGTGTGATTTTGTTGTCAGCACATTCAACTATGTAAAGATGAAAGTTTAGAACGATTAGTTCATTCATTCATAGCTAGGATATGTTATCTTAGTGTTCCCTTAATTTTTTTGAGCAGTATATGTGAATCCAACCTAATCTTGCTATTTAAAAAGTAAAAACCGGTACTGTGCTGTTTGGTGTCATGGTGTGAACCACATTTAAAGGGGTACTCCGCCCCTAGACATCTTATCCCCTATCCAAAGAATAGGGGATAAGATGTCTGATCACTGGGGTCCCGACACTGGGGACCCCCGGGATCTCAGCTGTAGCACCCCGCTGTTATTACTGCACAGAGCAAACTCGCTCTGCCCATAATGACCGGCGATACAGGGGCTGGAGCATCATGACGTCACGGCTCCGCCCCTCGTGACATCACGGTCTGCCCCCTTAATGCAAGTCTATGGGAGGGGGCGTGACAGCCACCACGCCCCCTCTCATAGACTTGTATTTGGATAGGGTATAAGATGTCTAGGGGCGGAGTAACCCTTTAATATGGACCACAGAAAACCAAGGACAGAGTTCTCTCAGGGGATTAAAAAGAAAATTATAGACAATCATGTTATAGGTAAAGCTATAAAACAATCTCCAACCAGTTTTATGTTCCTGTGACTACAGTTTTACAGATCTTCAGAAGAATAAAGGTCCATGGGACTGTAAACTCAAATATCAACCTGGGTATGACTTACAAATTTAAAAACACACTTTATTGGGTATTTTCAGATTTAAAAAAAACCATATAACCCCTACTACACAAACATATAACTCACTTGTGACCGCAAAGAAAAAAAGTCACAAAGAATAGAAAAATATATCCACCACCTAGATTCTTGCACATATATTAGTCACATGATAGTGACTTATTGCACATATATAGTCGGTTGTCACTCATTAGTCAACTGTCAGTGACCCATAATATTGCACATTTTCCCAGGGCTCATGAAAGGTATGTACATATATTGGGACCTAGGGAGGAGATAATTGATAACCATATAGGGAAGAGTAGTGTACCACTGTCCCTAAACTCCCTATTAATGCCTATAATGTGGTGTAACCCTGGCCTCTACCCACACCTTCCCCTAACTGTGTGGCATGTAACTGGGGCACTCATCCTAATAAGGACAATCCCTGTGCCTCAGGAACCTGTTCCTACACTGTTAAGTTCCTATCAGTGGTGTACACAGTTACTGGGGGAAACAAAAAAGTGCAAATGTGCATGACTGGATGGGATTTCAGATACATCCCTTCCTATCTAATCACTCTTAACCAAGTAACAACCCCTTCACCCAATAGAAAAGACACTGACACCTGCTGTGGGAAAATTGGGCTGTGTGGCCCATTTATTTAACAAACCAATAAATAACATTTGAATATTTACATATAAACATAACCAAACTGGAGGGCACTCCCCTCCCCCAAACGGATTTGTGCAACACACTTCTTACCCCTGGCCGCGAGCTCCTGGCCCGGGGGCACCCCGGTAACCTTCTGCACAATCCCTCGAACTCCTGAGGCCCAGAACCACCACTAGGAGGCCCAATTGAACCATCTCAAACATTTATCTTTCAAGCTACTAACTCCCCCGGGACCCTTTCACATGCCTCCCCCCTTATCAGAATCCCACCCACCAAGCGTTTAAAAGAGGGTGGGCGGGACCTTCTTCTCGCTTCTACATGCCGACTGGTGAGTACCCTCCCCCCCCTGGAACACCCCCCTATATACACTCCTCCCCCTCCCCTCCAGATGACCTCCCTTTCACCCCACTATCGAGCCACCTGCTACTGTCCCTTAAAGGAGCAGCAGCCATTTAACCCTTTAACCCCCATTCCCTTGCAATATACCTCTAACCACATTACCCCTTACTAACATCTGAAAGGGCCACTAAAACCCCCGTCAAGGCGCCACTACGCCAGGGGTTCCCCCGCTCCATTTGCTCCCATATGTAATAGTGCAAGCATAAGAAATGCCTTATCAATAAAATACAATAGATAATCGCATCTAGTCACATATGTAACCAGGCCTGTTACTCTTTTTCCATAGTAAAAACAAGTTCTAACTGAAAGCCCATATGTGTATATAACACAATGGTAATTGGTATTACAATGTATAGTTGCTTTAACCTGTTAAGGACACGGGCTGACCACACGTCATAGCTGATGGCGGTGATGCCCAGTCTTAACCCCTTAGACGTGGCGATCAAAGTTTAACGCCGTGTCTAAAGTGAAGGTAAAACATTCCCAGTAGGTCAGACGGGTTGTTCGGGACCAACGCAGTGTCCCAAACAGCTGAGAGGATCCCTACCTGCCTCCATCTGATTGGCGATCTGCTGCTTCATGCATGCTCAGCAGGTTAGAGCAGCAGAGCACCAATAACACTGATCAATGCTATGCTATGGCATAGCATTGAACAGTGTATGCAATCAGAAGGTTGCATGTAATAGTCCCCTATGGGAACTAAAAAAATGGTGTAAAAAAATGAAATTAAAATAAAAGTTCATATATGTGATTTAACCTCATCCCTAATAAAAGTTTGAATCACCCCCCTTTTCCCATAAAAAATATGTAAACATAAATAAACATAAATAAGCCGCACGGTCAATGGTGTATACGTAAAAAAAAAAATTCCAAACACCAAAACTGCATATTTTTGGACGTAAAAAAATGTATAAAAAGTGATCAAAACGTACCATCAAAACAAATAAAATAAAACCTATATAAATTAGGTATCCTTGTAACCGTATGGACCTACAGAATAAATATAAGGTGTCAATTTTACCAAAAAGTGCACTGCGTAGAAACGGAAGCTGCTAAAAATTACAAAATGACTTTTTTTTTCCTATTTTGTCCCACAAATAATTTCTTTTTGGTTCCACCGTAGATTTTGTGGTGAATTACAAAGTAAAATTGGTAGCGCATAAAACAAGCCCTCATATGGGCCTGTAGGTGGAAAACAAAGAGTTACAATTTTTAGAAGGTTAAGAAAAAGAAAGTGCAAAAACTGAAAAACCCTGTGTCCTTAAGGGGTTAAACAAAAATATACTAAAGTATTTATTGTGGTGAGGAAATTGCACTTGTTGCCACATGAGGTGATCGTTTGTACTGTTTGAAAAGTGTGGCCGAGGCACGTGGAAGATTGTTTCAAACATTCTGCAATCTCGCACATATGACTGAACGCTAATTTTTTGTATATCAGAGGTTTTGTATATCATATTTTAAGAGGTTCAAGCTGAAAACCTTTAGTGCACAGTCATACTCAAGATGTGATGAGGTCCAAGCCTAAGCCATGCACATCACTTGCACATAATACCCTTTTAGGAAGACTGAATTCCAAATTGTCTAATGTGTTAGGAGTCTCTAAAACCTTCCCGGTTGCTGGACAAGGCTGGGTTCACATCAGCATTATCTTTTATGTTGTTCTTCTCCATTACTAGATCTGTGTGGGTGGATCTGTTGTATTCTGGGACACCAAAAGCCCCTGCTGACCTCTCTTGACTTTAATGTGGTCTTTCAGGATTCCAATATGGTGTCAGACATTTGACTGAATAAATAAAACCCACAACATGCTGTGTATATTTTTGAAAGAACCTGTGATGGCCGTACCCAACAATCCTCCAACACAGCTGTGAACCCAGCCTAAGTATGATGGACTCAGTAGCTTAAAAGAGAAAAATCTCATATCCCACAAAAAAAAAAAAAAAAAAAATCTTATATGTTACTCAGCAACCAATCATGATCATGAACATTAAAATTTTATGTGTCAAGCACCTATATTTATCTCACAGATACCTTCTCCTTCTATCTGTTGCTCACTTGGTTTGTCATTCTGTGCTTCAAAGGGGGTGGGGGTCCTCACTCTGCATGACTCATCTTCCTTCCTGAGTCTGCTGTGCTGTACTGGGTCTCTTCATACAATCACTGCAGGCTGCTCTGTAACCTCCTCCTCTCTGTTTTCAGATAGGAGTCTGATAGAACAGGAGAGAGCACAGAGGAGTGAGCACAGCTGAGGCACACTGGTTGGGAAACACGGAGTTAGGGACTTTTACCTAACTCAGTGTTTCCCAACCTGCGTGCCTCCAGCTGCTGCAAAATTCTGTTGCAAAACGTTTGGCTGGAATAGATATTGGGTGCCATGCTGCGTTTATAAAGCCAGTGGAAACCAACTACATGTGGTCCTATTTTCGAAACTACACCCCTCAAGGAGGCTAATAAGGAGGTCAGTGAGGACAGATTTTTGGAACAGTGGTCCATGAAAATGAAAACTAAAATTTTTCATATTCACGGCCCACTATTCCAAATTTCCCTCTAAAAGCCAAATGCTGCCCTGTTGTGCACCCGCACAGCACTTTATGCCCACATATGGGGTATTTCTGTTTTACCTCAGCAACTATGGCTGCCACACAGTATCACAAAATGGTACAGTGACCCCTCCAAACTACGATGGCCCCGACATACGTTCATTTCAACATACGATGGCCTCTCAGAGGCCATCGCATGTTGAATGCAGCATCAACATACGATGCTTTTGTATGTCGGGGCCATCGCATAAATGGCCATCCGGCAGCGCAGACTGCTTCAGCTGCTGCCGGATAGCCGTTTACGGTGCCCCGTGTGATCTGCTGACGATCACTTACCTGTCCTCAGGGCTCTGGCGCGTCCTTTTCAGGATCCCCTGCATCGTCGGCGCTCTCCATTGTCGTCATCACTTCATCCAATAGGAGCGGCGTGCGTAGCGTCGTGATGGCGGCAACAGAGAGCGAGGATGCCGGGGAAGCAGAGGCCTTGCCGGAGGGTCGGGGATGCGGCGACAGCGATGGAAGGCGACATCCAGGGCAGCGGTGACGGTCCGGAGCGGCGGGGACACGTGAGTATAACCTCCAATACCAGTGGTCTTCAACCTGCGGACCTCCAGATGTTGCACAACTACAACTCCCAGCATGCCCGGACAGCCGTCTGCTGTCCGGGCATGCTGGGTGTTGTAGTTTTGCAACATCTGGAGGTCCGCAGGTTGCAGACCACTGTCCTATACTTTACATTGCACGGATCCCTCAACATACGATGGTTTCAACAAACGATGGTCCATTTGGAACGGATTACCACCGTATGTTGTGGGACCACTGTATATTGGTGACATTTTTCTCGATTCATTAATACGGATCCAATATAGAGAAGTGTGAATGAGCCCTAAATGTTTTTGGACCACGTAATTGTATGAGAAATAAGGAAATGTTACTGAAGCCCGGGTCATAACATCTGACTGCAGAAATCCTCATGGCAAGGGTCAAATAGAATATGAATGGTAAAAATTATATTTTTTTTCCTTCAGAGTTGAACATAAGCAAGACCGCCTCTGAAGAATAGTCTTCTGTGTTCAACATATGCTAACATATTTATATACATATTTAGTTTTTTAAATATCTTAACTCACACCTCTAGAACTCTTACAGGGACAGGGCTAAAAGAACAGACATATCTTCAGGGCACCAGAGGCAGCTGGATGTGTCTACAGATAAGGGGGCATGCTACGGAATAAAGCTGCTGGCACTAATGTACTTTTTTACACAAGCTGGAGAATCCACCTACTATGAGGGGGAGATCCAAAGTCATTTGCCCCTGGTTTTTTCTCAGTAATTACAACAGAGGCAACGACAACAAGGGCTCACTTGAGCGAAAAGACAAATTAAAAATGACAGAGAAGATGAGAGGAGGATGGCTGCGGGGAGGGAAACATCAGAGGGTCTGATCAAATGCCGGAGGATAATGTAGACGCTGGCCTCCTCTTGTGCTGGGTGGTCAGAGAAGACAGCCAAATTAGCCAACCCCAAAAACAACTCATACTCAGAAATACAAAAGTAAGTGGGGCGTGAACAAGGTCTCTACAACTAACTCTTCTTCCTCTAGGGACGGCAAGCTAAATAACCTTTCCATCCTACAGAATATGAACAAGAGATTTTATTAATTTAGCATTTCACTATCAGCTGAACTGAGACCATCAAGATGCAGAGAGATCCAAGCACAGTATCACTTACATACATGTTGACTAGGGATCAACCGATATATTTTTTAGGGCCGATACCGATAATCTGTGGCTTTTCAGACCGATAGCCGATAACTCATAATGATATTCCGGTATAAATTATCGGCTATTTCTACACCCCCCCCCCCCCGGCCCCGAAGAAGTCACTGCAGATCATTGATTTAAAGCGGGCGCTTTGAATCAATGAACTGCAGCAGCTTTTGCGGGGCCAGAGACCGCCGCCGCCACCCGCTTCTCTCCCCCTGCTGTCCGGGGGTCCTCCCAACCACCGCACCTCCCCCACCGCACCGGACGCCGCCACCACCGCCACTGCCCCATTGCCTCCTCCATCCCCGGTTTTATAATTACCTGTTCCCGGGGTCCCCGCTACTTCTGGCTCCCGTCCTGAGCTGTCACTGTGCGCACTGATGGAGACGTCGCGTTGAGGACGTCACTCGTCATTACGCAGCGCACAGCGTAACGCAGGGCGCAGCAGGAGCCAGATGTAGTGCGGGCTCCGGACCCCGGGAACAGGTAATTATAAAACCAGGGATGGGGGAGGCAATGGGGCAGCAGCGGTGGGGGCGGCATGCGGTGGGGGGGGTTGTCGCGGTGCAGTGTTTAGAGCGGTGCGGTGGGGGTCCCGGCATTATCGGATTATCGGCAAGGTAATTGCCGATACAGATAACGTCCAAAATCGTGAATATCGGCCGATAATCAGTCGATCCCTAATGTTGACACAGGAATACAATTATGACATATAATAGGACAGGTCTCATCAACACCTTTCAGACCCTTCATACTGCTCTTTTCATGGGCTTTTACCTCTCATTTTTCTATGTCAATTTTCACTCTGCTCAAACTTCAGCCAGAGCTACCCACTTTTTCTTGTAGTACAACAGTGGACAGGAACACATTCCTGTGGACTGCAATCAAAAGCGCTACTGGAAATCTAAGACTATATTCACATATATTTTAGTTCAAGGCTGAGTTCTCACATTGCTGACATTATGTGGTCAAGGTGCATCCATGAAAGACGTTGACAATTGAGTGTCATTTCATTTTTACCTCAGCTGTAAGCATTAAGAGGGGTTATCCAGTTATTTTTTCTAAAATAAATAATTATTAATATTAATAATAATAATAAATCATATGGTTACCAACACCATGTCCCTTACAGCTCCTGTTTGGCTTCCTCTACTCCCCTAAACGTTTCTATTTTTCCTGCTTCTGAGAAGCTCAGAAAAGGACCTGTGGGCCCAACCAATTACTGGCCGCAGCCATGTCTCATCTCTTCCAGTGACTGGCTGAGCGGGCAGGTTCAAGGGAAGTATGTTTTTTTCCCCTCTATTTTCTTTGCTGAACAGAATTTGGGCGTAATTGCAGCTATTCTGCTGTGTGAACATAGCCTTACAGGTGCAGGTTCCTACCCCACCTAAGGACTAGAAATCCAGACAGAGAATCCAGCGATCTTTGGTTTTATCACTTTGGGTCATTAGTCTACATTCACATCTAAAATTACCTTATGTTCATGGTATATGCCAGCACTTGAAAGCAGTGTTCTTTGGAGTCCCACAAAATAGCAGTAATTTCCTAGAAACAGACCAGTCACTAATCGACTGCACTTGGCCCAATAAACTTAATGGATCCTGCGTGGGTCGCAGTCATATACGTTGACATAACGTTCACCAGTTATGCCAACAAATACCCTGAGCGTATTGTACTTATGGCATGTGAACATAGACTTATGCACATGTGAAAGCAGCCTTAAAATTACATTTACAGCTCTAAAGACATTTTATTTCCTAATTCTTGAGTTTTGTATCAGAAGTCAGCTTCTTATATTTTATTATGGATAGAAATGTCAGAACCGTTCTTTGTTACCACGACCGATGAAAATTGATTTGTATGGCCATCCTCTGATTCCTATTTCTTTTTAAATTTTTCCCTCCTATAGAGTCTATTTTTTCCTTTTACAGTGCTTGCCATGCAGAATGAATCATGTGTGTTTAACTAGTTCAGGAATTTCCAGATGAAGAGATACCAGTCATGTTAGTTTTTTTTTAAATCAAATTAATTTTGTTTTTTTTTATTTTGAAAACGTATCGAAATTTTTAAATACTCTGGCAGGGTCCAATAGGAGTACTATCACAGCCTTGGGAACTTTACTATCCTGTGATGATATCATATCAGATGATGGAAGAAGGCCCTCTCTCTGTCTATGCACCTTCATGCCATGGTTGTTATTGACCATGGCATCTACAGGGTTTAATTGCCGGCATCAGATTTATCTCATCCTAACCACTATCGGCAAGAGTCAACTGTATCACACTGCTGCCATCAGCCGTATTTCCCCATAGCAGGGTTAACGGATGCTTGTGATAGGCGCCATACCAGTGGGTACCAGTAGGCTACCATGTTGAGAAAAAAAAATGATAAACCATGCAGGTTTTTATTTGCCAGATGGAAGCCAAAAGAAAGGACACTCTAAAAAATCTCATTCTAAACATTTTTTTAACTAATACAAAACTTTTTATCCTTGTTCTTTGCCACGACTGCCCCTCACAGAGATTTGCTTACTTTCTAGATAAAGCAGATTTTGTATGAATGTATCAGCAAGTGTTTGGGTATGTTCACAGGGCGGAATTTCCGTGTGGAATTCCGACTGAAATTTTAACATAATGTATTTCAAACTGATTTGAATGGGATTCTGCAATCCTATTAAACAGCAGAATTTCCACATTCCATCAAAATATAAGACTACTCTATATTGTATATATTGTATATATTTTGTGGAATTCCATGGTGGAATCACCTTGAAATCATAGTGGCTTAAATTTCTTCGGAATTCTGTGTTTAGAAAACACAGAATTCCGCAATTCCGTTCAGCGGGCTTTGCTTAATGGAATTACTGCATAATTGCGGAAATTACGCAATGCCAACATACCCTTTGACTGTTTTATGTATACTCATACTACCTATTAGGCTTTGTATCAGGCATTAGCATTCAGACACAGTATCTGCATTATGCTTTTTACAGGCTCTCTTCTATTACTGGGTATGTTCACACTACATTGACTATACACTTTGGATTTTATGCAATGTTCAATTTATTCACATATTCAGCATAAAATCTAAAACACGCACTTTGCAGTCTACAAACTACGTGTGAACATACCTTTACATTAAACGGTGCACATTCCCTGGGTCAGGCACATCCCTAGCTTACTGTTCAGTAGGTTGAGTGTGGACTATTAGGCTATGTTCAGACGGTGGAATGTCCGCATGGAAAATTTTAGTGCGTTGCAGATTGCACTGACATCAGAGCTCTGGCAGAATATGCCGGCAGTAGCAATGCCCGGAAATGCAGAAAGAATAGACAGCAGAATAGTGCAGCAGAATACCATTGATATCAATAGGACTCTGCTTCTGCAGAATGTCCATTGTCCATCTGAAATGTTATCTTGTGAACACAGCCTCAATATCTTTCTTACACATACAGTTTTTTTTTTTTATGGTGCTCAACGCTGGTAGCATACTGCTGCCACAGAAACTAAAGTGTAAGTCAATGGCAATGTGTACACATTGGCAGCCATGTACACAGCTCTATGCAAATGTGTATAGCAGATGTACTGTAGCCAGTGCATCTCTATATGACACCTAATAACCTCCACTACCCATGTGCGATACCTATATGACCCCTGACAACCCCTATTTATCATGTGCAATACCTTTATGACCCCGGACAACTCAGATTTATTATGTGTATTACCTCCTGACAACCTCATGTTTGGGCCACTCATGTGCAAACAACAGTATATAGCCTGACCATGATTTCAACCCCTGTAGCATAACACTTAAAGGGGTTCTCCACCATAGGGTGATTTTAGTACGTACCTGGCAGACAGTAATGGACATGCTTAGGAAGGATCTGCGCTTGTCTTGGGGCTAAATGGCTATGCTGTGAGATTACCATAACACTGTGGCTAGCTTTTTGTGAATTTGTATTTCCTGTTTGACTTGTTTTTTTGACTACAAATCCCACAATGCCATTTTCCTCCCTCTCACACATCAGCCAGCCCACTCACTGAAACAAAAGACCTGTGGTTTTCAATCAGGGTGCCTACAGCTGTTGCATTAGTTGCAGATTGATCCCTCCACCCATTGAAGCAGACAGGCTCCCTGTCATCAGCTGACTAGTGAGTCAGGTCTCAGCCGCATTGCAACCTGGGAAAAATCTGAGACAACAGTCCTTTTGTATGCTGATAAAAATAAATATTGGGGTGAAAATCACAGAAGAATTGTGAGAAAACCGTCACACACAGGTACAGACACTATATTATGAACTACACAACTACACAGCCCCTGTAGCATAGTCACATAAAAAAAATCCTGGAATACCCCTTTAACCTTTACTCATATATATAAGAAAAAATGTATATGCTTTATTTTATATGGTGTATATATGCTTTCATTTATGGTATACATTTATGCCACATTGATCCCCAACCTGACAACCAAATCCAGATCTTGCAAAAAATAAAAATAAATAAATAAAATAAATGTATACATATCATTTTGCTCTATGCCATTGAGAGATCAATATTCTACACAAGGATATTTAGGATGGACTGTATGAAACTGTCTATGTGCTAAATGCATAAGCTTTTCTTCGGTTAAGGATGATAACAATAGAGACCTTTATAATGACGTCAGGGGGTTGTATTCTGAGCACAAATGGCCCTGTCTAGCTGCATTAATCATTAGTCTGTTGCTTTTCAGCCTGTTACCATATAAGGATGGAGAAATACTTTTTTCTCTTTGTGCCTCAGCTTTGGTTAAAGCCAAGAACAAAATGCAATGCAGACCCTGGATTAAGGGGAACATATTTAAGACAGAATGAGAAAAATGAAAATTGTGTTGAGAAATAAAATATAAACTGAACTATAAAAGAGAAAGTAAGACCGCTCCTCTTCCTTGCTTAACTTAAATCTATCTTATTCAGAATTATTGGGGGTCTAACATCTGGTGATCAGCTGGAAAAGGGGACCTCTCTACAATTTACAGGGTGCCATTCTGTACATCTTGTAGCAGACGTGCCTGGTGATGCCGACCAGTCTTTTTCACTTGAATGGGAGTGAGTTGCGGTAAGCTGCGGTATCAGGCGCAGACACTACGAACTATGTATAAAGCTGCGCATAGTAAACAATAGTCCATTTAAAGGGAAACTCCAGTGTAAAAATTTTTTCCGAAATCAACTGGTGCCAGAAAGTTAAACAGATTTGTAAATTACTTCTATATAACAATCTTAACTCTTCCAGTACTTATCAGCTGCTGTATGCTCCAGAGGAAGTTCTTTTCTTTTTGAATTTCCTTTCTATCTGACCACAGTGCTCTCTGCTGACACCTCTGTCCATGTCAGTAACTGTCCAGAGCACATATGTTTGCTATGGGGATTTGTTCTGCTCTGGACAGTTCCTGACATGGACAGAGGTGTCAGCAGAGAGAACTGGGGGTCAGACATAAAGGAAATTTAAACAGAAAAGAACTTCATCTGGAGAATACAGCAGCTGATAAGTACTGGAAGGATTAAGGTATCCTCCATTGTATGCACATTATGCTGGGGATCGCCCATAGCAATGGACCACAAGTGTAGGTCCTCCACCCCAGCGTAGGTGCACAACTGCACTTGGGGTTGAGCACCTCCTGCCATTTCAGACCACGTCAATGTAAGCAGCTTTAAATATATTAACTGGCGCCAGAAAGTTAAACAGATTTGTAAATTACTTCTATTAAAACAATCTTAATCCTTTTCAGTACTTATGAGTTGCTGAAGTTGAGTTGTTCTTTTCTAACTAAGTGCTCTCTGATGACACCTGTCTCGGGAACTGTCCACAGTAGAAGCAAATCCCCATAGCAAACCTCTTCTACTCTGTGCAGTTCCCGAGACAAGCAGAGATGTCAGCAGAGAGCACTGTTGCCAGACAGAAAATAAGTTTTCCACAGGAGTGCCCCTTTAACCAGGAGATTGCCAGGAGTTGAATCCTATCCAATTTGATGACCTAGACCACGGGTAGACAACCTTTAGGTAGCAATGTGTTTTGTGCCAAATTTCTTGGCAATATGGGTGTGGCTTATTATGGGTTTGGTTTATTGTGGGTGGGGTTTGTGAGGGTGTGGCTTGTCACAGGGCAGAGTCACATTGCTCACCCCCCACATAATACAGATTCCCAGTTTCACCCCCCCCCCCCACATAATACAGACCCCAGTATTACCCCCTTGCATAATACCTAACTCAGAATTACACCCAATGTACAATACAGACCCCAGAATGCAAAATCTGACAGACACACATTTTGGGCTCCTTTCTCCAGCACCATACCCACTTCTATACAAACTCCCCATCAATATTGCCTTGGATAGTAATAGTGCCCACTTTGTGCCCCCATACACAGATACAGCCTCCCCACATGCGCATACACAGCCCCGCATACAGCCCTCACAGGCATAGCCCCCACACATGTACATACATAGCCCCCACACATGTACATACATAGCCCCCACACACACACAGCCTCGATACACACACATAAAGAGTCCTCATAGGCACATACACAGGCCCCAATATACACATACACAGGCCCCAATATACACATACACAGCCCCCAAGACACACACTGCCAGAATACACACATGCACAGCCCCCAATAGTTCTCATACCATAGCATTTTCAGCGCTTCCGGCTGCTCTGTTTTCCTACTGCAGGCGCCTGCAGAGAGGGAGGGACACAACGGCCGATGTCTTCTCTTAGTGGCTCCTGGTAACTGATGTGCCGCACAGAGGCACGTCTCCTACCAGCAGGTTTAAGTTTAAAACTGTCCCCCGGTTGGTTCTCCCATGTGCCACCAAAATCCACTCATGGCATGCGTGCCAGGGGTTACCGACCCCTGGCCTAGACAAAGGCTAAGCTATTAATAATAAAAGGAACCTGTTATCACCTTCATGCTGCCTGAACCACCCACCATAGAGCAGGTGGGGTGGGGAGAAGCTCCCAGGACCACCCTGATGACTCTGGGTTCAGGCAACATGAAAGTGATGACATCTGAACGGGTCCTCAGACAGTCTGCAATAGTGTCAGATTCGCAAACTTCCAACGGACACATTCAACCGTATGGTAGTGTAACCCGCAGCGGAAAACCCACTGCTAGTTACCAGCGTGTCAACGCACCCTAAAAGTATATAGGTGCTACATTTAAAATGAAAGTAATTCTGAAAAATCCCAGTCACTTCTCACAAAAACATTACAGGTACCCTTTAAGCAATGTAAACGTTTGAGACCATCCTGATGATGGTTCCAGGTAGGGTTAGGGTCCAAATCTGTGTAAGATTATTATCATTTTTTTGACATATCTCTTATTGGGTGGTTGTAAATGCAGTTTGAATGCTATTTCTACAGCTTGTGCAGCTCGTTATTTGCTTGGTGTATATTTCTCTCTTATTAAAAGCATACAACAATATTGAAGGATTGTGCATGCAGACTTTGATGTAATGTCATAATGCAAAGTTATGAAAAGTGACCTTCCTGAGGGTCCCATAAGTTCAGATGGGACAAAAATCCATACATAAGGTTTTCCTCCCGCTCAGATTGTGCTGGAAACAGTTCTCCTTGAATGGTCATTTGCCTGACTGAATCTGCTGCCTGTAGCTTCTAGAGCAGTGGTCCCCAAACTGTGGCCCTCCAGATGTTGCAAAACTACAACTCCCAGCATGCCTGGACAGCCGTTGGCTGTCCAGGCATGCTGGGAATTGTAGTTTTACACCATCTGGAGGGCCACAGTTTGGGGACCACTGTTCTAGAGTTCACAACATACAGACCCTGCTGATCACAATAGGACCTGTAATTGTGACCTGGCCCAAAATACCTATTAATATAGTGCCAGAAAAAGTAGTGTATGAATAAATATATGTAAATACCTCATAGACTACCCTGCAGCTAAGCATGCTGGGCAATGTAGTTCAATAATGACATTTAAAGGGGTTATCCAGGAAAAAACTTTTTTATATATATCACATGGCTCCAGAAAGTTAAACAGATTTGTAAATGACTTCTATTAAAAAATCTTAATCCTTTCAGTACTTTCAGTTTCTGAAGTTAAGGTTGTTCTTTTCTGTCTAAGTAATCTCTGATGACACGTGTCTCGGGAACTGCCCAGTTTAGAAGCAAATCCCCATAGCAAACCTCTTCTAAACTGGGCGGTTCCCGAGACACGTGTCATCAGAGAGCACTTAGACATAAAAGAACAACCTAAACTTCAGAAGCTCATAAGTACTGAAAGGATTAAGATTTTTTAATAGAAGTAATTTACAAATCTGTTTAACTTTCTGGAGCCAGTTGATAAATTAAAAAAAAAAAGTTTTTCCCTGGATAACCCCTTTAACAATGAAATGACTTGCAGCAGGGAACAGAACAGAGCCACCTAGTGGCCATTTTTCCAATCACATTAAAAACATATAAATGTTGGTCATTTTAACAGCAAGTAAATAGCAAAGTGTCTTATAATTACATAAGGAACAATATATTAAAAGTTTAGTTTGGTGACAGGTACTCTTTAAGGCTTCCACACATATTAGAATAACATCAGCCAAATCCAACAATTTTGGCTTTTCAGAGCTTCCCTTTCTCCTCTCTCATATGCCCGCCCATCATATCTGTTACGGTGCTGCAGGAGACATTTTTTTCTTAAAAACATTACAGATACACATTTACAATTGTGTAGCAGACTTACCTTGTTGTCGGCCTGAATGAAACGTGAACTTTTCAAAGCACAGTCTTTTTCAATATGTCATCCTCTCATTTATCTACATGGTTCCAATTTAAAGCTTTTCAATAAAAGCAAAAGATTTATTATCTTAAATGCAAAACTTTACTGTCATTTACAAACATAAAATATATAAACATCACATATATAAACATAGTAATACAAAGTGAGCGGTACCATTTTAATATAAGTATAGTTCTCCCAATTTTAATACTGACCGTTCTAAAAAACACACATACTTGAACATGAAGCTTAAAAGGGGTACTCCGGTTCAGAAAAACGTCTCCCTGTAGATAGAGAATAAGGAGGAGATTTATCAAAACCCGTCCAGAGGAAAAGTTGCTGAGTTGCCCATAGCAACCAATCAGATCTCTTCTTTCATTTTTCAGAGTTCTTTTCAAAAATGAAAGAAGCGATCTGATTGGTTGCTATGGGCAACTCAGCAATGTTTCCTCTGGACAGGTTTTGATAAATCTCCCCCTAAGTGTCTAATCGCGGGGGGAGGGTTTCTGACTAGAGATGAGAGAACTTACAGTAAATTCGATTCGTCACAAACTTCTCGGCTCGGCAGTTGATGACTTATCCTGCATAAATTAGTTCAGCTTTCAGGTGCTCCCGTGGGCTGGAAAAGGTGGATACATTCCTAGGAGACTCTTTCCTAGGACAGTATCCACCTTTTCCAGCCCACCGGAGCACCTGAAGGCTGAACTAATTTATACAGGATAAGTCATCAACTGCCGAGCCGAGAAGTTCATGACGAATCGAATTTACTGCAAGTTCGCTCATCTCTAGTTCTGACCACTGTGACCGTTGTTATACACTAGTACAGCACACACGTACAGTAGACGTGTCAAACGCCCCCCCCAACCCCACCCCCACCCCTGCTCGCTCGCTCGGTGTACGAGGAGAGCCGGGGCACCGTGCAGGAGATTGTGGGGGCGGAATTGGCTAGACGCACTGGTTGGACCCCATGGATCAGACACTTATTCCCTATCCTAGGAGAAAAAAAGTTTTTCAAAACCAGGGTGCCCCTTCAATGATCTTATAGTGAAAATATATGCAAATGTTTAATGTAATGCCACAAGTGTTCAAGTTTCTCACCATTTTCAAGATAAGATGTCTGTTTGCTGTCATTGAATGGGTACTCGATATTTACCACAGCAAAGTTTGCTGAAATTCTGAAATCAAAATTGAACTAAACAGCTAGAATACCAGGCGGATACATTTTTCCTTTTTTATTTTGACACTGCAGCAAAACTCCAGAAAAGACACTTGATGTGTTTATGTCACAGATGATTATGAAGACTGGATGCAAATCACAATTCCTTTCTCTTGTAAAGATGATCACCATGGGTTTAGTTGTTTGTTAAATCCTTGGCCATCAGCTACTATCATGGGAGGAAAACTCTAGTTCGCCATTCATGGACTGGATACTGGCTTTTCTAGCTATTAAAGGGGGGCCCTGATCGAACATGTCATATGGACAGTAATCTTGCTAAGACCACCCTTTTAAGTCCCAATATGTTTTCATTCCCTGAGATTTCACAATGGTGAGAAATTGAAATACAATTTTACATAACAATTCCTTATACAATAGTTAGGCTTTATTTTTATTAAAGAAAAAAAAAAGGAAAAATAAAGTTAAATAAACACAGAATTTTAAATGTATGCTTATATTTGAACACCAGTTTACATCTTGGCACAAAAGGAGTCCTACCAGAAGAACCTTTAGTGTACAGTAATAAGTGGAAAATAAAACATTCTGAAAGGGTACCTTTCATCAAAAAAACTTTTGATATATTATAGATTAATGTATGCAGAATAACTTTCCAATAGCATGTTATAAAAAAAAATAATGCTTATTTATATTAAATTTTCCACTTTGAAAAAATGACCACTAGGGGTCTCCCTACCGGTACTTTTTTTTTTTTATAGATTTCAGACTCATGCTGGAGTCCTAAATCTCAGACTGCAGCTGGGACACAGACAAACTCACTACTGCTCACTGCCAGGGAGCAGTGTTGAGCTTGTCTGTGTCCCGGCTGCAGTCTGAGATTTAGGACTCCAGCATGAGTCTGAAATCTATAAAAAAAAAGTACTGGTAGGGAGACCCCTAGTGGTCATTTTTTCAAAGTGGAAAATGTTCTAGAAAGAAGCATATTTTTTAATAACATGCTATTGGAAAGTTATTCTGCATACATTAATCTATAATATAGCAAAAGTTTTTTTTGATGAAAGGTACCCTTTAAATGATCCCCTTAGGTTACAGGTTGACTGAGGTTGCTCTTATTAACGATTCTGATGATTCTCCTTGTTTGTGTCGGGTGCAGTGTAGCGTTGGAGTCCACTACATACTGATACCCCAAATACAAACATAAAACTACACCATCAAAGGCAGGTAACATGCAGATATTGTATTCTGTGACTTGAATCCACAGGTCTTTATGACAACATTGCAACTGATCAAAAGGGGACATACTGTCAATGAATTTCTCATTGTGGCTACATGCATATTGGATAAACAGACTACGTGTTGTTTATACAACTAACATACTAACAGGATGGTATGCCAATGTATTTCGTATACCATGCTAGGCCCATTGAGCTTGATGTTTCAAAAAGTATACTGCTTTGTTGCAGGACTCCAAAGCGCAGCCACCCCAACACAGTATACTCCTGGAAATTAACAGAATTTAGTGACTTGTAGACTATGTTCAATCCCTTGAACTTAAAGGAAACTAATCATAAGATTTTACTCATTATAAATAGTAAAGGCTTCTTCTTCATCATCCCTGGGAGAAGTTCCTGCCTGCAGGGAGGGTTCCCTAGTCCCGTCTTCTCTCATTGTAATCACGCCCCCTCAGCATGATTGACAGCCTGGGCCCATGTGATCGTTCTGCTCTGTCTGCTAAGGGGGCAGAGCTGTGATGAGGGCTGTCACACATGCTGAGGGGGTGTCACTACGGCTGGAGAAGACAGCACTAGGTAAGTAGTATAGCTCCACCACCAAGGGGACTACTTACAGAGCCCGTGGGGAAGACTTACTAACATCATATCCTCATCATCCCTGCAGGCCGGAACTCCCCCCCCCCCGGGAGGGTAAGGAAGTATATTTTACCATATATAACGTGTTGCCATTCATTACACAGTGGTCCCTCAACATACGATGGTAATCCGTTCCAAACGGACCATCGTTTGTTGAAACCATCGTATGTTGAGGGATCCGTGCAATGTAAAGTATAGGACAGTGGTCTACAACCTGCGGACCTCCAGATGTTGCAAAACTACAACACCCAGCATGCCCGGACAGCCAACGGCTGTCCGGGCATGCTGGGAGTTGTAGTTTTGCAACATGTGGAGGTCCGCAGGTTGAAGACCACTGGTAGAGGCTGTCGCCGCGTCCCTGGGGTGTCCCCGACGCTCCGGTAAGGCCTCTGCTTCCCCAGCATCTTCTCTCTCCGTCACCGCCATCACGTCGTTACGCACGCCGCTCCTATTGGATGACGGGACGGCGTGCACGCGACTTGATGACGATGATGGAGAGCACCGACGATGCAGGGGATCCCGAAGAGGACGCGCCGGAGCCCCGAGGACAGGTAAGTGATCATCACCCGGTGCACCGTAAACGGCTATCCGGTGACAGCTGAAGCAGTCTGTGCTGCCGGATAGCCGTTTATGCGATGGCCCCGACATACAAAAGCATCGTATGTTGATGCTGCCTTCAACATGCGATGGCCTCTGAGAGGCCATCGTATGTTGAAATGATCGTATGTCGGGGCCATCGTAGGTCGGGGGGTCACTGTATATGGTAAAATCTCATGATTGCTGCACTTTAATGGAAGGATGTTGAAATAGAATTCTACAACCTGAATGTAGGCTACTTATCTGATCTGCATGCAGCCTCACGCACCTCAGGATTTTGGTCACGGAATTATATAATAGCGCAGACTACCACCAAGCTTTCTAGGACATATATATCGCTGATGTTGAGAAAACTACTTCTCGTGAAGTTCAGTGCAGCCTTTCATTGTAGGAGATTAGGTAACCTCCAGAAAGTGTACCCAACTGTATCTGAATGTGTATAGTCATTCTAAAATAAGAAAAACTGTGATGGCAGGTCTGTGCTATATCACAGCTACAACATCTGTGAAGTTACTTTTTATGTAGATAATCTATACATAAACTGTACTTCAGCGTTTCGCATCTACAGTTTTATTTGGTAGCAAGGATGTTTTATTCACACAGAAATCTCTGGATAAGACAGAGAAAAGTCTATGATCTTCTTAATGCATATGACACTGTAAACATTCATAACTGGATACTAACACACTAACATACATGACCATAACAGGATATCTAGAGTTATTTTCTTTCCTTGGCAGAAAGATCCACAACACACTGCATAGGACATCAAAAAAAATTGTTGTAAAAGAAACACAAGCTGACTGTATGACAACACTAAATCTGTATAGTTGTTTACTAGAGGCTGCGGTTAAACGTCCAACAAATGTAAATGACATCCAGAAATTAAATGCAGCCTTAAAGGGGTACTCCAGTGAAAACCTTTTTTCTTTTAAATCAACTGGTGCCAGAAAGTTAAACATATTTGTAAATTACTTCTATTAAAAAATCTTAATCCTTTCAGTACTTATTAGCTGCTGAATGCTACAGAGGAAAGTCCTTTCTTTTTGGAACACTGATGACATCACGAGCACAGTGCTCTCTGCTGACATCTCTGTCCATTTTAGCAACCGTGCATAGCAGATGTATGCTAAGGGCAGCATGGTGGCTCAGTGGTTAGCACTGCTGCCTTGTAGTGCTGGGGACTTGGGTTCAAATCCCACCTAGGACAACAATAAATAAAGTGTTATTATTCTTATAATAATGTCAGCAGAGAGAACTGTGCTCGTGATGTCATCAGAGAGCATTCCAAAAAGAAAAGAATTTCCTCTGTAGTATCCAGCAGCTAATAAGTACAGGAAGGATTAAGATTTTTTTTTTATAGAAGTAATGTAAAAATCTGTTTAACTTTCCGGAGCCAGTTGATTTAAAAGAAAAATGGTTTTCACCGGAGTACCCCTTTAAGGATGCTTAAGAAAAAAGAGAAAAAAAGGCAGCTCTTGGTGGGCGAGATGCTGAGTTTGGAACGTAAAGATAAAAACAAAATATGCAAACTGGATAAATAAAGGACTAAAATACAAGTGACACTGATGTTGTGAGAACCACTTTGTAGGTCTTATAAATCGGAAACAAAAATGATACTCTAAGACCTGATGAAACATTGCATATTGTCTACACCTGTAACCTTAACACATGTATTAAGTAGATCCAAGAGGATCACCAGATATCAAAGAAGGAAAGCAGCAACTGGGCATAAACTAAAGGGGTACTCCGCCCCTAGACATCTTATCCCCTATCCAAAGGATAGGGGATAAGATGTCAGATCGCCGGGGTCCCGCTGCTGCTGCGAGTTCGCTCTGTGCGTAATGACGGGCGATACGGGGGACGGAGCAGTGTGACGTCATGGCTCCGCCCCTTGTGACATCACGGCCCGTCCCCTTAATGCAAGTCTATGGGAGGGGGCGTGATGACCACCACGCCCCCTCCCATAGACTTGTATTGAAAGGGGCGTGCCGTGATGTCACGAGGGGCGGAGCCGTGACGTAACGCTGCTCCGGCCCCTGTATTGCCCGTCATTACGCACAGAGCGAACTCGCTCTGTGCTGTAATGATCCCAGGGCTCCCCAGCAGCGGGACCGCGGCGATCTGACATCTTTTCCCCTATCCTTTGGATAGGGGATAAGATGTCTAGGGGCGGAGTACCCCTTTAAATCCTATAAGTTTTACTGGGATGCTGCAAAGGCTACTTCTTATTTCTTTCATGATATTATTATATCTTCCTGAGGTTGGAATCCAGCAATAATTCTTCTGGCATATAATAGATACAAAGAGATACAAACAAATTTAAAAACAACTTAAAATGTTTTCCTATAGTTGAAAAAAAAAATCACTCACTCACTTACAAAACCTGGAGGCCATCGGACACACACAAAAAAATCCAACACACCTACAGGAGATGCAGGATTCTGTATGACTCCTGAATCTCTCTACTACTAAGAGACATATCTGTTACTGGGCACTACAGCATTCTGACATAGACAAGGATGAAAGATGACTGACGCCACAAGAGGAATCCTTTGTGTGCCCTTATAACACATCTTACGATAAAGATCTTACAGTCTCATTTTGGCACCATGTATATGGAAGACCTGTGTTTGGAAGTGCACACAGTTCAGTACTATATAGCCATAGGCACATTGTGAGCTATAGTATATTAAAGGGGTACTCCAGTGGAAAACTTTTCTTTTTTTTTTTAATCCACTGGGGCCAGAAAGTTAAACAGATTTGTAAATTACTTCTATTAAAAAATCTTAATCCTTCCAGTACTTTTTAGGGGCTGTATACTACAGAGGAAATTATTTACTTTTTAGATTTCTCTCATGTCATGACCATAGTGCTCTCTGCTGACCTCTGCTGTCCATTTTAGGAACTGTCCAGAGCAGCATCTGTTTGCTATGGGGATTTTCTCCTGCTCTGGACAGTTCCTGACATGGACAGCAGAGGTCAGCAGAGAGCACTGTGGTCCTGACAGAAGAGAAATCCAAAAAGATAAACATTTCCTCTGTAGTATACAGCCCCTAAAAAGTACTGGAAGGATTAAGATTTTTTTAATAGAAGTAATTTACAAATCTGTTTAACTTTCTGGCACCAGTTGATATAAAAATAAATGTTTTTCCAGTGGAGTACCCCTTTAAGGATATTCTTGTTTATACCAATGGAACATGCTACAGTTCCTACAAAGGTAGGAAGAAAAAAAAACCTCTGTACGCCTCCACATGAACCTGGATGTAGAGTATGGGTCAATAGGCCTTCACACATATTGGCCCTCATTTAATTAGAAAATCGGGTTGTAAGTCTATGTTGCTTTCTTACCCGACTGCTTTTTTCCCCTGGTATTTATTATTATGTCGCATCCTGTTTGTCGCACTGGGTTTTGTAGGTTTTGGTTTCCAACTCCTCTGAGTTGTCGGGAAAAAATCCACAACAATACAACAAATTCGGGTTGGAAACCTTTATAAATACGTGGGAAAGCTCAGAAATGTCGGGTTACGCCCCTTTTTCGGGTTTGGGAGAATCCACATCGGGTCCGTCGGGAAAAAATGTCGCATCGTGTCGCAGACTGGCGCAGACAAAGATGCGACAAAAAAACCCGACAAAAGAGGTCGGGTTTAGAATAGTAAATGAGGGCCAATGTATTATAGTCTTACACAACTTGTAGGTAATAAAATACCTAAAACTATTTTCTAGATGGCAAATGTATCCAATTCAGTCTGCTGGAAAAATAAACATGTATGGATGTATAGGAAACTAGAGTGATCTGACTCAGTTACTGAATCAAATAAATGGAAGAAACAGTCTCAAATTGATGGGAACACATGATATGTCAACAAATATTAGTTTTTTAATCACCACTTTTCTTGTGAAACTGCATTAGAAAAAAAAAAAAATAATGACTCCATAGTCCATATTTATGAACGGGAAAGGAAACTGTGAATACAGTATATACAACATATGCAGTATGCAGCATAAATCTTTAAATAATAATTGTAATTTTTTTAAATTTCATTTCTTTTAAAGAAAACTGGATACTTAAAGACTAGAAAAAAAATGTGTAACAAAATTTTTGTTTCTGTTGTAGTCTATAGAGGATACTCATATTTGTAGTGATAACCACAGGAGAGACATCGATTTAACCACAGTTGCAAGGTTATATTCTTTAAAAACATTTCTATACAGTTTACTTGCAGAAAAGTAGTCTATAAAGATTTTAAAGAGGTATTCCAGGGAAAAACTTTTTTTTTTTTTTTTTTTTAGATCAACTGGCTCCAGAAATTTGTAAATTACTTCTATTAAAAAATCTTTATCCTTCCAATAATTATCAGCTGCTGAAGTTGAGTTGTTCTTTTCTGTCTAAGTGCTCTCTGATGACACATGTTTCGGGAGCTATCCAGAGTAGAAGCAAACCTCTTCTACTCTGTGCAGTTCCTATGGGAATTTGCTTCTACTCTGGACAGCTCCCGAGACACGTGTCATCAGAGAGAACTTAGACAGAAAAGAACAATTCAACTTCAGCAGCTCATAAGTACTGAAAGGATCACAAATTTTTTAATAGAAGCAATTTACAAATCTGTTTAACTTTCTGGAGCCAGTTGATATATAAAAAAAGTTTTTTTCCTGGATAACCCCTTCAACAAAAAAAGACAATGTTGTCTATTATGTATAATGTACTGATGACATACCAACGCTGTTTGTTTAGTATGGTATATTTCACTGTATGGCCATGCTCTGTAAACAATCTACAAGATATTTGTGGTAAAGAATACCTCTCATCAAATAAACTTTTGATATATTTTAGATTAATGAATGTTGAATACTTTCCAATAGCATGTTAATGAAAAATATGCTTCTTTCTATTGTATTTTTCCCGATCAGTCCTGTCAGCAAGCATTTCTGACTCATGCTGGAGTCCTAAACACTCAGAGCTGCCAGCCTGCTTTGTTCCCAGCCAAACAGGCTGTGAACAAAGCAGGCTGCCAGCTCTGAGTGTTCTCCTTTGTGAACAAAGCAGACTGGCAGCTCGTAGTGTTTAGGACTCCAGCATGAGTCTGAAATGCTTGCTGCCAGGACTGGTAGGGAGACCCCTAGTGGTCATTTCTAGAAATGAGCGAACTTACAGTAAATTCGATTCGTCACAAACTTCTCGGCTCGGCAGTTGATGGTTTTCCTGCATAAATTAGTTCAGCTTTCAGGTGCTCCCGTGGGCTGGAAAAGGTGGATACAGTCCTAGGAGACTCTTTCCTAGGAATGTATCCACCTTTTCCAGCCCACCGGAGCACCTGAAGGCTGAACTAATTTACGCAGGAAAAGTCATCAACTGCCGAGCCGAGAAGTTCGTGACAAATCGAATTTACTGTAAGTTCGCTCATCTCTAGTCATTTCTTCAAAGTGGAAAATTAAATAGAAAGAAGCATATTTGTTAATAACATGCAATTGTAAAGTTATTCTGTATTAGTAACCATGCTGTCCACACGTGTAACAGACATGATGGCTGTGGTCAGTAGTAGTTATTCTGGGCGATACGGTGAAGCTGCACATGATACTAATGGGATGGAGCAATATTCTTGGTTATTATAGAAGCTGGAATGACAGGAGCAGCAAAGATACAATTTAGTTATATATATCTATTAACCACATTCTTGCACTGTATGTTCCAGGGTGTATAGAGTTAAAATATGGCATCCAAAGCAGTCTATTGGCCCATAATGTATGTCCATATGTCTTCCATTTCATATAGAGGCCTAGGTTATAGAAAAGAAAAAAATGTATGCCATGTTTATTGGATGCCTTATTACGGAAGCTTACAGCATGCCTATAGTCCCATATTGTACAGACACTGTTGTCCGCCAGAAGATTGTATCCCTGAGGCCTAAATCTTTCAATAATAAGTAAAACATATATGAAATTGTATATACTGTTCATCATGAGGAAAAATATGCAAAATGTTTCAGAACGTTTCACATACAGAAATACTGTAACCGATTTTCAAAAATTAAATTAACACATTAGGAAACAACATAAAAAGGCAAGAAAGGAGGCACTTGTTCTCATAAAGGTAGAGACAAAGGCATGCTCTTTCTCTGTATATACCAGTCATGTCTTTGGCTGTTAACTGGAATTATTTCATCCCATAACAAATATCTGATGCATTTTGGAGGAAGGGGAAGTTAGGGATCTGGTTTTCATCTACAAATGCCTTTCGCCATTCTCACAGTGGGGAGGATAAACTAAACACTAGAAGATAAGGAATACATTGTCCTTTGCAATACGTTTCATGAACAATCTATCCAGTGAGGTCAGCTATGTTGATTAAAAATAACACAACTATACATTACAGTAATAGAGCACTCTGCAGAATAATACAAGGCACTTCTAGGGCCACAGTGGAGACCTGAGATGCAGGCTGGCTGCAAATGGGTAAAGGCAGTAGTCATCTATCAAGTTATTTGCAAGTGCAAAACTACAACACAAAGCTGCGCTTGGCTCCTATTCAAATTATTTTCGAATGGTTTGCCAGCATACTAACTCTGACAAATTACTTGCCCTTAAATACTGACTGGAAAGAAAGATCCCACAAACATTTCATGTATAAAATAAAATTGCATAAAATGGGTATATAAAAAAACAAACTTCTGCATTGCATAAACAAGAACATAATAATGAACAATAGAAACTGGAATGTATTGTGTGACACGTTGTCTGTCACCGTCAAAGTTTAGCAAGCCAAGAGAACAGGCTGCATAATCCATGGGCTATTTTTCTCCTATCAAGTACAAGGCATGGTTGTCTGTATTTCTCCGACAGAATAGAAATATTTATAAGAATGGAAGTAATTGCTCTGCGGCTGTCTGTTCTTGTCACAACTTTCTGCTGGTGCTTTATATCCACACAGTTTTCTTTCCATCTCCAGACCGGCTGCTGACACTGCTTTTACTTGAGCCTTCCTTGGACCTCTTCTCTTTGGTGGAAGGTGGTTTGTTATGGCTACTGTAAGCTTGGATGGCAGTTTCTAGACGTTCCTGAGCCAAAAGGACTTCTCGGTGGAGGTGTTCTAGTTCAGCAGGAATATTGTCTTCACTATACGCATACTGCTGTTCCTGAGCAATGTTGGCCCTATTCTGTTTATAAGCCATTTTGGCATTTGTAAGTTCTGTGTAATGGATCTGTTCTGGTTTCACAGCTATATTATATCCAGGGGGAGCTGAAGGCGTGTTCCATGAGAAAGGATAATTGTAGGAAGACGAATCATCCACTTGTTTTCCCCGGTTATTAAGTGCATCCCTTATTGTCCCAAATCCAAGATGAAGCATCTCCCAAACATTCAGAAGCAGGCACAGACCGCTTACCCCATACATAATCAACAAGAAGATTGTCTTCTCAGTGGGCCGAGATACAAAGCAGTCTACGATATGCGGGCAGGGTTCCTTGTTGCATTCGTATTTTGTTATTACTTGAAATCCATACAAGAAATATTGGCCAGCCAAGAATCCAACCTCGAAAATGGTTCTAACCAACAATTGAAGAACATAAATTTTAAGCAATCCGTCAGCTCTTATCCGTCTTCGTCCATCATGTTTTCTCTTGTTGTTGCTCACTTTTCCTCTCTCGCTATCTGGTTCGGTCTCTGGATACATCATGGGATCCTCTTCATTGTCATCTTCTACATCTTCAAGAACACGATTTTGTTTCCAGCGTAAAGCTAAGGTTCTAACCCTTGTCTTTCTGTCTTTGCGATCCTCCATCTTTGCAATTTTGTGAACAGCATAGCCCAAGTACAATAGAGGTGGAGTGGCCACCAAGATAATCTGAAATACCCAGAAGCGAACATGGGAAAGGGGCGCAAAGGCATCATAGCAAACATTCTCACAACCGGGCTGTTCAGTGTTGCACTTAAAGTTAGACTGTTCATCGTCGTAAATGGATTCTCCTCCTACAACAGTCAGAACAATGCGGAACACTATAAGTAAGGTCAGCCAAATTTTTCCAACAAATGTTGAATGGTTATGGATTTCCTCTAACAGACGTGTCAAGAAACTCCAGCTCATGTTGCTTTTTCCTCCTTGAACATAAAAGAGGAAAGCTAGTGAATTCAAAAACATATTATGCCATAGGTTTACCATTTAATTCATCAAGAAAAAACATGAATACCCAGTACGCTAACAAAGACATACAATGCATAAGCCAGGTATACTTCCTTTAAAGAAAATCTGTCAGTAGCATCAGCAGCATGGAGGAACCGGAAGAAGCGTCACAGACGAGAAACGGTGCTGTAGTTCCTTAACACTTCGGCCGCAAAGCCGCTATCTGCTCCCCCTCCCTGCTCACCTGGGTGTATTTTTTGGATTTTCTATGGACATTGCTACTACGCTGAATAAAGTCCGAATTCCTTTTAAAGTCAATTGGTGAGTGCAGACATTTTTCTTCTTGCATAAGATAACTATCCTGTTTATACTGGGTAAGGCTACATTTACACAGCCGAATTTCTGCACAGAACTCTGCATGGAAATTCTGCATGAATTTATAGCCAATTTACGTTGATGGAATTCCTGAAGTGGAAATTCTGCAGTGGAAATCCTGCCTTGTGAATGGGACAGTGAAATTCAATTGAAGTGTATTGTCTATAAATTCGTGCAGAATTGTTATGTAGAATTCCATGCAGAAATTCTAGCATATGAACATAGCTTAATAGTGCGGGTGATGATAAATCTAATGCAGGTTACCTTTTTAAAGGGGTAATCCAGTGGAAATCAACTGGTGCCAGAAAGTTTAAAAGATTTGTAACTTACTTCTAGTATCTTAAACTTTCCAGTACTTAACAGCTGCTGTATGCTGAAGAGGAAGTCGAGATGTTCTTTTCTGTCTGACCACAGTGCTCTCTGCTGACACCTCTGTCCATGTCAGGAACTGTCCAGAGCAGGAGAGGTTTGCCATGGGGATTTTCTCCTGCTCTGGACAGTTCCTGACATGGACAGAGATGTCAGCAGAGAGCACTGTGGTCAGACAGAAAAGAAATTTTAAAATTAAAGAACTTCCTCTGTAGTATACAGAAGCTGATAAGTACTGGAAAGGTTAAGATTTTTAGATAGAAGTTATGTTCTTTCTGGCACCAGTTGATTTAGAAATAAATGTTTTCCACCTAAGTACCCCTTTAATTCTGTTGCATTACTTGCGAGAATACTAGATAAATGCAAGTATGTGCTGGCCTTGGTGACTGGGGTCAGTCAGCCCCGCACGTGCACTCAAGGTCCGGGCTGTACATGATTATGCGCAACATGGCACGTAACAGCGCCGTGCTGGAGAGCAGAAGATGAATATTTATGTAGGGGTCGGATTATAGGGACAGAAATGCCAGGGCTACTCTAGTGATCCTCTTGTATGGTCTACTTTTTGGCAGACTATACAAGTAGATCATTGATTTCACTGATCAGGGTTATGCCAAATGCATAGAATTGAACAGTAATAGCAATCAATAGACAATGCTATAAATAGTAAAACGTAAAAAAAAAAAGTTATAAAAAGTGAGTAAGCCCCTCTGACAATAAAAAAAAATTAACCACACTCTCTTCCCATTTTCCAAAAAAAAGAAAAGAGAAAAAGAAAATATATTTGGTATCGCCATGTGCGGAAATGTCTGAACTATTAAAATATAATACTAATGATCCCGCACGATGAACTGTGTAAACGTCAAAAAAAAAAAAAAATATATATATATAGTAAAGTTCAAAATTGCTGATTTTTGGTCACACAACATGCCAGAAAAAGGAAAAAAAATTATCTATAAGTCTTTTATACGCAAAAGTTATACCAATAAAAACTAGAGATCATTGCGAAAAACATAAGCCCTTGAACAGACGCTTATAAATTGTAGGGGTCAGAATAGAAAACCTTTAAAAATACTTATCTTGTTTAAAAAGTTAGACCTAAAAGATTAGATTTAAAAGCAGTAAAATAACAGAAAAACATGTATCATTGGGTATAATTCAAACTGTATTGACCCACAGAATAAAGAGAACATGGGGGTGTCCTGTTGCCTACTATAAGGGAACTGCTGCCTACCTTCGGGGGGGGGGGGGGGGGGGGCGTGTTTTGCCTGCTTAATGTGGGGGACATGTGCTGCCTGCCTAATGTAGGGGACATGTGCTGCCTACTATGAGGGAACAGCTGTTTACCATGGGGGAACTGCTGCCTAACTACCTAAGCCCTTCCCCTAATTAAAACTGAAAACACCCCCTTTTTCATGTGACATGATAACTAAAAAAAAAAAGTATCAGTAATTGGAATTGTCAGATCTGCAGGCTTCATCTCTAACTGGCAGACACAGGGCAAAGCTTAGCTAATTCTCGGAAATTATTTTAACAGCAAAAGTTGGGGGGGGGGGGGGAGTTTGATAACAGGAGGAGAAGGATTGTTGTCTATTATATTTGCTTGTACTAGGTTTGTCCAAATGACAACGCCTATTTAAGGTTTAACAATAATGAATAATATTGGAGGGCTGACCGTAATATAAAAAGTAGATTTTTACATTTAACTGTAGTTCTATCTATTTAACCTAATATGCATAGCTAAAATAGCAATTGGTATCTACCTGTATCCCTGTTTTATTGTCAGCTGATATTTCCAGAGACATTGAAGTCCCTCTTATAGCTTTCAGAAATCCCACTGAAAGAGAAAAAACAATGTTTTAATTTAATAATATGTTAGGTAAGTTCTCACATGTTAGGTTAGTTCTCATGTTACAAACTTTATAAATAAAAAGGGTAAACGGCATTATAGGAATTACAAAGAAGCATAAGACAAAGCGACTGATTCTTTGGTTACATGGGGGGAGATTTATCAAAATCTGTGTGGAGGAAGAGTGGTGCAGATGCTCACAGAAACCAATCAGATCGCTTCTTTTATTTTTAAAAAGGCCTCTGAAAAATGAAAGAAGCGATCTGATTGGTTGCTATGGGCAACTGCAACACTCTGCCTTTACACAAGTTTTGATAAATCTTGCCAATAGTGTATATCCCCAGCTATTTTTGTTAAAGAGTACCTGTCATCAAGTAAATATTTTGCTATGTTATTCCTTATGTAATGTTATGCCTATTTGCCATATATCTTCATTGAAAAAAATCAATCTTTCCATCAGTTTTTCACCTTTGAAAAAGTGCCCACTAGGGGTCTCTGTTCTGTAGTGTACGGCAGGCCCTGCATAGCCCTCGGACTTGTGCCGGACTGGCACAAGTCCAAACTCCGGAAGTGGCTCATATCTCTCGCTTCCGCCTTTCAACCATGCAAGTAGGAGTGCGCCCTGCAGCAAAAAAAGCTCATAGGCAGTGAGCAGATTGTATAAAGGCATAACTCTAGAAATAATGGGCAAAATTAAAAAAGAAAAAGTGCAGGGGACTCAGGATGAAGAGGGGAACAGACAAGGAAGAACATAATCCCTCTTTAATAGGTGGCAGGTACTCTTTAAATGCCTTACAACCAATGGACACATTCTTTGTTTCAGACAGTGGAAAAATAAATTAATAAATAAATTAGAACAAGGGCTTCATGGAAGTTGTAGTTCTGCAACAGCTGGAGAGCCACAGGATGGGGATCACTGGTAAAAATATTAGGCAGTGTTAGTATAATTTACCCCATGTCTCCTACACAAAGCATAAGGTTAAAATGTTACTAACATTGGTGCAGACAGAATAAGGCTTGGTGCATCCTATGGCAATGTCTGTCAATATGGCTTCCCTAGCTGCAGCTGATTCTAGGAAACCTGTCTAAGATTTTGAGAATCCCTGCCTTACATAAGCAACCTTTTAAGTTTTTATTTGTTGTACATGCAAATGTATTGACTGGTGACCCAAATAATGTCAGAAACATATTTTGGATACATCCAAGACTTTAAAGGATCTGCTGAACTATGTTAGGAATTTAATACCTAAGCTGCATTTTATTAAAATCTAGGACAGAAAAAAACAGCAGCATTTGCCATGTAGATCACACTAGTTCTACAATTCACCTTGTTATATAAGAGAAACCTACCATATGAGATAAGTTGGATATGAACTTTAAACCTGTAAAGGACATACAATCTTCATGTATGGAGCTGCTGCCTGGTCCTAGGTGCACAGTGACGTGCATGTACTTCGCAGCGTATTCACTGTCTAAGAAGTGAGTGCAAGAGCTGCCTAGGCAGACTGTACAAGAAGAGCACCAATAGTACTGATCAGTAATTTGGTATTAAAATAAAAACAAAGACGTAAAATAAAAAAATAGGCTGTGTCCTTAAGGGGTTAAAGAGATTAGTCCGCTGAAAACTTTCCCACTAAATTAGGCTGTGCACACACAGTATTTTATTTATTATTATTTATTATTTTATCATCAAAAACCATCAGTTTTTACAGGCAAAACAAGTCTCAAGCTTTCAGATGTTTATGGCATTTGGAATGATTTTGATCCAATTTTTGAACATTTTTTTTTCCAGATGTCTTGTCTGATTTTGGGTAATGGCAAATGTAAGAATGCAACTTGTAAACCAGTAGTAAATGTCACAAAATAGTGGGAAAAAAGTCCCTAAAAGACAACCATTTTTAGAAAAAAAAAAAGAAAAAACAGCCCAAAATAAGTTCCTTGCTCTTAACTTTACTACTTCAAAAATTATGGACGTAAAAATTAAACTAAACGTGAACTGACAGACACATTTTTCCATTGAATTCAATGGGAAGGAAACAGCCAGACTATTTTAGTCAGTATTTTAGCCAAAATCATGAATGGAATCAATACATTTGGAGAAAAAAAAGGAAAATGGGACTCATTTAGGAACAATTTACATTGGCAAATATACAGTCGGGCAAAAAAGTATTTAGTCAGCCCCCAATTGTGTAAGTTCTCCCACTTAAAAAGATTAGAGAGGCCTGTAATTTCATCATAGGTATACCTCAACTATGAGAGACATAATGAGAAAAAAAATATCCATAAAATCACATTGCGTTATTTCTAAAGCATTTATTTGCAAATTATGGGGGAAAATAAGTATTTGGTCACCTACAAACAAGCACGATTTCTGGCTCTCACAGTCCTGTAACTTCTGCTTTAAGAGTCTTCTCTGTCCTCCACTCATTACCTGTATTAATGGCACCTGTTTGAACTTGTTATCAGTATAAAAGACACATCTCCACAACCTCAAACAGTCACACTCCAAACTCCACTATGGCCAAGACCAAAGAGCTGTCGAAGGACACCAGAAACAAAATTGTAGACCTGCACTAGGCTGGGAAGATTGAATAATCTGAATACCCACTGATAATCTCCCTCGATCTGGGGCTCCACGCAAGATCTCACCCAGTGGTGTCAAAATGATCACAAGAACGGTGAGAAAAAATCTCAGAACCACACAGAGGGACCTAGTGAATGACCTGCAGAGAGCTGGGACCAAAGTAACAAAGGCTACAATCAGTAACACACTACGCCGCCAGGGACTGAAATCATGCAGTTCCAGATGTGTCCCCCGGCTTAAACCAATACATGTCCGGGCCCGTCCGACATTTGCTAGAGAGCATTTGGATGATCCAGAAGAGGATTGGGAGAATGTCATATGGTCAGATGAAACCAAAGTAGAACTTTTTGGTAAAAAACTCAACTCGTCGTGTTTGGAGGAGAAAAGAAAGAATGCTGAGTTGCATCCAAAGAACACCATACCTACTGTGAAGCATGGGGGTGGAAATATCATGCCTTGGGGCTGTTTTTCTGACAAAGAACCAGGACAACTGATCCATGTAAAGCAGGGGTCTCCAACTGGTGGCCCTCCAGATAATACAAAACTTCAACTCCCAGCATGACTGGACATGCCCAGACAGCTTTGGCTGCAGCTAACGGCTGTCTGGGAATGCTGGGAGTTGAAGTTTTTCTACATCTGGAGGGCAACCAGTTTGAGACCCCTGGTGTAAAGGAAAGAATGAATGGGGCCAAGTATCGTGAGATTTTGAGTGAAAACCTCCTTCCATCAGCACGGGCATTGAAGATGAAACATGGCTGGGTCTTTCAGCATGACAATGATTCCAAACACACCGCCCGAGCAATGAAAGAGTGGCTTCATAAGAAGCATTTCAAGGTCCTGGAGTGGCCTAGCCAGTCTCCAGATGTCAACCCCATAGAAAACCTTTGGAGGGAGTTGAAAGTCTGTGTTGCCCAGCAACATCCCCAAAACATCACTGCTCTAAAGGAGATCTGCATGGAGGAATAGGCCAAATATCAGTGTGAAAACCTTGTGAAGACTTACAGAAAACGTTTGACCTCTGTCATTTCCAACAAAGGGTATATAACAAAGTATTGAGATGAACATTTGTTATTGACCAAATACTTATTTTCAACCATCATTTGCAAATAAATTCTTTAAAAATCAGACAATGTGATTTTATGGATTTTTTTTCTCATTATGTCTCTCATAGTTGAGGTATACCTATGATGGAAATTACAGGCCTCTCTCATCTTTTTAAGTGGGAGAACTTGCACAATTGGTGGCTGACTAAATACTTTTTTGCGCCACTGTATATGATTATGCTGGATACCTTTTCCTTAAAAAATGCCAATTTTCATACACAGTTACAATCCCTGAATTTGACTAGTTAAAAAAAGAAGGAAGAAAAATAAACAAACCCTGAAAATCATAGAAACAAAGACTAGGATTAAATTAGCATTACGTTAAATTACCACTTGCCCCTAGGCTAGAACAATGGAATGCATAAACAGGAAAAATCTGTGCCAATCTAGCAAAAATAAAAAAAAATACCATGGAAGACAAACTTCTGCAAGCTAACAAAAAAGAAAAAGGCAATCTCCAGCCTTCTCACTATAGTGATGAAATATGGCATGATATCTATATTTTGTGTTATATTTGCTATGAACATTAATTTAATATTTGTGTAGAAGAGACATGAAGACATTAGAGGTGACACCTGTCAGAAGCCAAACACTGAGAAGACACCAGAATCCTCTTCTGTAATTAGCCTGGAAGTATAAAATATACAACGCTGAACAATTGTCGCTGCTAAATATCGTTCATGGATGACAGGCTTTGAAGGGTTTGCTTACTTAGCATAAAGGATGTAAGAAACTAAAGGGGAGAGTGTTTGATGCGTATGGACCTGTGTGTAGGCTGAGCACAAAATGGAAAAAACACTTAGGTCATAAAAGTAACTCTTTAGTGGTATACATTAAAATAGAAACACATGCATAAATAAATGCAAGGATATATGGATAACACAAATATGTAGCAAAAACAGCTGATCCTAGATGCTGGATCAGTTACCAACGGCCCCTATACACTGGCCCGTATGGACCCCCTACCTATTAATACAGGGAGGTCTTCCTAGAGAGTGCCAACCTGTATCCGGAACCTCCAATCTCTCCCTAGTAGCGGATGGAATGAGAAGGTGCCACAGACCGTTAGTGGTCTAGTAGCTGTTTGGCAAAGACCTCCACAAAATACATTCGGTGAGTATAGAAGTAGTAAAAACTTATATACACTCTGTACATACAATGCTAGTCCCAATCAAGCAACTTCCAATGCAGTGCAGAGGAAGCAGGAGTGAAATCATTAACATAGACTCCTGTCACTCATCTCACTGAACAATAATTGTCATGGTGTGACACAAGGAGGTATTGACAGATATCTGGTACACTCCGATAGGGAGAGCCAGGTAAGTATTATAAAGGTAGTAGTCCAAAATAATTTTTTTCCCATTAGTAGATAGTAGGGATCGACCGATTATTGGTTTGGCCGATATTCACAATTTTGGACATTATCGGTTTCGGCAATTACCTTGCCGATATGCCTTTAATGCCCCGCACCCCGCCCCCCCCGGCCAGAGACGACCGCTGCCGCCGCTGCCCCATTGCCTCCCCCATCCCCGGTTTTATAATTATTTGTTCCCGGGGTCCGAGCTACTTCTGGCTCCTGCGGCGTCCTGAGCTGTTGCTGTGCGTTGTGCAATGACGAGTGACGTCCTCAACGCGACGTCACCGTCAGTGCGCACAGTGACAGCTCAGGATGCCGCTGGAGCCAGAAGTAGCGCGGACCCCGGGAACAGGTAATTATAAAACCGGGGATGGGGGAGGCAATGGGGCAGTGGTGATGGTTGGACTCAGGAGTAGTGTTGCTCGCAAATATTTGCAATGCGAATTTTATTCGCGAACATCGCATATTCGCGAATTCACGAATATTCGTGAATATAGCACTATATAATCGTAATTAGGAATATTCTTTTTTTTTTTTTCACAGTACACATCACAGTGATCACCCCTCTCTGCTTCCAGCTTGTGTGGTGTAAAGAAGGCTCCAATACTACTGTGTGAGACTGGTGTACGAATTTTCGCATATGCAAAAATAAAACGCGCCTATTACGAATATGCGAATATATGACGAATATTCGTCCATATATTCGCGAAATATCGCGAATTCGAATATGGCCTATGCTGCTCAACACTACTCAGGAGGACCCCAGGACAGGCAGGGGGAGAAAAGCGGGCTGCAGCGGTCTCTGGCCAGAGGATAGGCAGGGGGTGGTGGTTGGACTCTGGAGGACCCCAGGACAGGCCAGGGGAGAGAAGCGGGTGTCGGCGGCGGTCTCTGGTCCCGCAAAAGCCGCTGCAGTTCATTGATTTAAAGTGCCCACTTTTAATCATTGATCTGCAGCGGCTTCTGAGGGGCCTGGGATGGGGGATTGGGGAGAGAAATAGCCGATAATTTATACCGGAATATCGGTATAAATTATAGGCTATCGGCCTCAAAGTTCACAGATTATCGGTATCGGCCCTAAAAAAATCAATATTGGTCGATCCCTAGTAGATAGGCATACATTGATATGTTACATGGTCCTCTCAGTGTGAGCTTCAGGTTCAGCTGACAAGTGTATGGGTATTTGTATGGGTATATGACATCTATTGCTTGAAAAGGTGAGCATACACAGGCCTCTACTTAGGGTGACATTCATTAAGATAGGGTCCTACCAATGGTCTCAATATAGAGTGAGTACCTAAACGGTGTCCAGTTTAGGATATTGGAGCCATTACATAGCATAAAGGATGGCAGCATCTGAGCTGCTGAACTTTAACATATAAAACGACTGTCTACTGTCTAATATTTTGAGATGTTTTCCTTTAGTGGAAATATATTAGGACAATTCTGATGCTGGACTATTCTGATCTTTACAGAACTCCAAACAGGACCAAAATGATCGAAAGTGCTCCCTTGAATTAGCAAATTGTGATATGAAGCTGAAGTCTTTTCATAATTTCTCCCTTTGTTAAAGAATATAATACTGCCCCCTAAATACAAGAATTAATGAGTATACGCAGTATGATACTACCTCTAAGTGCAATAATATAACTGTGATACTGCCGCTCTACATACAAGAACTATTATTATACTGCCCCTATATACAAGAAAATAACTACTTTAATACTGCCCCCTATTTACAAGAATATAACTACTATAAAACTAGACTATAGCATGCATAGTCGATTCTTTATTAAAATCAATGTGGGAACCTTTTCACCCTGGACAGGTAACCATTTCAGAATTTTATACATTCTTTTTTGAAAATTCATAAGCCAAGTAACCCATCAATGCACCTTTGTGTTGATACATACATATAATCAAACACACATATTCCAACACAGTGGAGCCAGAGCATTTAATTTCTTTTCCTTATCCAAATTTTTAATTAAAAGAAAATTAAGATTATTGGACTAAAGACGCCACCAAGGAACAAACTTCCTATCACCTTTATTTTGTTACGCTAACATTCAGAGAATGGAAATTTCTATTTTTATAGAATACATCAATATCCAATATCAATATCCACAAAATTATGTTGGATATTATATGAATAGAACCAGGGCTGCAAGAGCAAAAGATTGTTTATTAATGATCTTCATTAGACATTGGGTCCTTGGTTATGGCTACATTTCCAAATTTAAAAAAGTGAAAATTTAGCATGATCAGTCCTGAGTCTGCAAGGGCAGAAGAGGGTTCTTATAGATGTCCATATTAGGGATCGACCGATTATCGGTATGGCCGATATTATCGGTGCTGGGCGGTATAGTGCTGGGCGGTATACCGGTATGAACCGGATACCGTTTTTTTTCTCCCACAGTATGGATTTTTGCCCATACCGCTATACCAGTCGGGCCCCTCCCCCACCCTCCGAGTCAATAAAAAAAAATTGAACTTACCCATAATGGGGGTGGTCCGGGCCATCCATCCTTCCTGTAGTGTCCGGCGGCATTCCGGGTGGAGGGTGAACCGGTCCGGGCTGTCCTTCTTCTCCGGGGGTGCTCTTCTCCACTCCGGGCAGGCTCCGGCCTAGTACGCTGCATAGACGCCGCTACGCCGTGACGTCAGGTGCGTTGCTACGCACGGGCGTCACTGCGCAGCGGCGTCTATGCTGCGTTACTAGGCCGGAGCCTGCCCGGAGTGGAAAAGAGCACCCCCGGAGAAGAAGGACAGCCCGGACCGGTTCACCCTCCACCCGGAATGCTGCCGGACACTACAGGAAGGATGGATGGCCCGGACCACCCTGACAGGTAGGGGGAGAGAAGCGGGTGGTGGCGGCGGCTGCCTATGGCACCACAAAAGCCACTGCAGTGCATTGATTTAAAGCGCCGCTTTAAATCAATGATCTGCAGCGGTGTCGCGGGGGGATAAATAGCCGATAACTTATACCGGAATATCGGTATAAGTTATCGGCTATCGGCCCTAACCTCCACCGATTATCGGTATGGGCCTACAAAAAAGATATCGGTCGATCCCTAGTCCATAAGCCCTACATTGGGACATTTTTTTTTATTATTATATTTTTGTTGAGCCTGTCCATATTACCACATAAAACTCAGTCCCCAGACTACCATTGCAATGTCCACACATCCGTCAGAATGCTGGCGTAAGACCAATAATTTAGTGTGGGAAACTGCATCAAACTAGTAGTTGAGGAGACAAAAGGCTAACATATGAAAGCCCTATATAAATAATTCCATACACAAACTTTCCATGGTTATGCAAAGCTTGTACAAGACAGAATTTTAAAGGAAATGCCTAAATTATCAGTTCATCTGACTCATATTTTCCATTTGGTTTTATAATATTAAGAAAAGAAGAGTAAATCACAATCTGTGACCAAATGCACTAAACAACTCTTATAATAAACTGTACGAGATTCTATGTTTACTGACTGCCACTATCAGGATGCTGAGGGTTTTACTGAGGTCCTCAAACTTGAGGTCAGAGGAAATTATAAGAAATTATATATGATAAAATGAAAAACTTTTAACTATCAACATTTATTAAAATGGGCCTGGGGTGTTTGGGTGGGGCAGATACGTCCCGTGTGACCAAACTCAAAGACATCAATGGAGAAAACCAGTCACACATCTACATCTTGCACAAAGAACCTGTGCTTCTCTGCATCTATATAAAACTAACAGATTGTTAGGCTATGTTCACATGGCAGAAATTCTGCATGGCATTCTGCATGAAAATTCTGAAATTAATTGCCCATTCACCTCAATGGAATTCCTGCAAAGGAAATTCTGCTGTGGGAATGGGAAAGTGGAATCCCACTGAAGTGTATTGGCTATAAATTCATGTAGAATTTTGATGCAGAATTTTTATGCGGAATTCCATGCAGAAATTCTGGAGCATGAACAAAGTTCTGTAAGTTCTGATCATACTGTACAAAGCACAGAATCGTTGTACAAGATGCAGATGAGCGACCATGTCTGTTTCTCTTCACTGATGGCTCCTTTCACAATGATGTGAGGTTAAAGGGGTACCCTCCCATCTTAAGCTATGCAGTTTACTGTTCAGCCACTCTGTTGTAATTCTTTGAAAAAGAAATACAAATTAGCCTTTCTGTGTAACGGAGATGTTCTTTATGCTGTACTAGCAATGCTTCCCCTTTTGCTCTGGGCAATAAATTCGCCCCCTTCAAAGACAAACATTTTTTAGCCTCAAAATACACAAGGTCTTAACCCCTTAAAGGGTATTCCGGCCAAAGCCATATTATCCCCTATCCAAAGGAAAGGGGATAATATGTCTGATCACGCGGGGCTCGCCGCTGGGACCCCCCGTGATCTCCGTGCAGCACCCACATTCTATGCGGGGCTGCTGCTCCAGTCTCAGAAACCTGTGTTTCCAGGACTGGAGATATTACGTCACACCACGCCCCCTCCAATCATGTCTTTCGGACATTTACGCACGCGGTGATACCAAATATGTTTATTAATGAATTTTTAAAAGATTTTTGGGGTAAAATGGGAAACGGGCAATTTACAATTTTATTGGGGGGAGGATTTAAAAATTTCTTAGACTGTACCGTGGGCGATCCAATCATCCATCAGAATGCCCGCATTACTGCAGATGTTGTGATCTGTATTGATCACACCATCTAAGGGGTTAATGGCGGACATCTGTGTGTTTGCTGATGTCCGCCATTACCAGTGGGTCCCTGGCTGCTGATAGCAGCCGGGACCTGCCGTGCATGATGATCTGATGCTTGCGTCATGTACAGGAAGCTGTACTTAAAGGAAAACTGTCACCAGTGTCACCACATTAACCAGTGGTACTGGCTGGAAGCACGGATGACACTGATTAAAATGATGCCTAACTTGATCGGATCAGTTGCTGGGTATTTCTTCTTTTTCCAATAATGCTAATTACCAGCTTAGGGCGTGGGTGGGGTTATGATCGATGCTAAGGGAGAAAAGGAGGCACCGTTCAATGTACTGAGATTAATGAGCACCTAGGAGGTAGTTCCATGTGAAGTCAGCGCTACTATATCAAATCATGGGGTGGTGTGAGTGGTGCGAGGATAAAGAGAGAACATAAATGAATACAGCAGTAAATAGTAGAAATGAATCCCACACTTACCGCATCCTCCGCTTATAGGAGGAGAGGGTTCATGGAGGGAGTAAGACTGATATCGGGGGGGGGGGGGGGGGCATTATGATGGGGTTGTGATCTATATCTTGGGCATGCTAACGTCAGAACTGTTTGTTGAGCGATTGGCCCTGCTCATAAATATTCATGTTCTCCCTCTGGCTCCCTGCTCTGTTTAATGCCCTACTACACATATGTGGCTTCTTGGGTACACCAAGATGGCCACGGCACAGCATCACACCCACGGCCATCTTGGTGTACCCAGGATGCGGCGCATGCAGAGTAGGCACCTACACAGAGCGGGGAGGGATGAATTGGATATTTATGAGCCGGGCCGTGCGCTGAATGAACAGCGCTGACATCAGTGTGTCCAAGGTATGGATCGTAACCCCACTCGTGTCCCAAGAAGCTAATTAGCATAATTGGAAAAAGAATAAATACTCAGCAATGCAGAAGGATCCAATCGAGGTAGGCATCATTTTAATCAGTGTCATCCGTGCTACCAGCCAGTACCACTGGTTAGTCAGGGTGACAATTGACAATCCTTTAATGTGTAATTTCCCAATCATAAATATTAGGACATGTTTTTTTGTGTGCAAAACTGCGCAGATTTGAAAATAGGAGCAAATTCCACTTCCAAATCAGCATGGATTTTAGCTGTGTGAACATGCCCTTTAGCCCAATACAGTTCTTTCTGCCTGCAGATGATATTTAAAGGGAACTTAGGGACAAAGGAACACCGTAAACTAAATCTGGGAACCAAACACAAAATGTAAACTAAATACAATTTTCTTTCCTATTACCAAATGTAGGAAATAATCATGTTTCTTTTTTATTCCTCAATAAAACATAACGTGTATAGCCAGACATACTGACTGTATTCCAACAGCCAAGAGTTGGTAGATAATTAAATAAATGCCCTAATGCTGTATGTACATTAGGACACAAAGAGCAAATGTACAACACAAACAGCAAATTAACTTAAAAATGGTAGGTTTATTGGTTACAATGGTCCTTACAGAATTACTTTACTGGAAATGCAAAGCCCACCCCAAAACACATTCTTTCCTAATTGTCTGAAAGTACTTAATTTTCATGCTCTCCAGACAAATAAGAAATAAATCAAATAAAAAGCACATTTCTGCACACATAAAACACATAGAACTCTGACTTACAACCCCAACCCATTTGGCCTTACTCCCCAACTCTCTCAGCAAGAAGGAAAATAAATAAAGTCTGAAAAGCTAACATCAGCCGAACCCACTGGTTTATGAAGTAACGACTGATTCTTAAATGGGTATTAAGGCCTCCAACTGGATTACAACTACCCAAACCTTTTGCTCTCAGAAAGATAAGTCAGAGACATTTGGCGGGGGTTTACCTTTCACAACACATAAACGCTCAGCTGAACTGAGTTTTCATGTGTATAGAGGGATCTGGAAATACAGCTGTGAGATGAACTAACCATTCCTTACGTGTAAAGTGCTCATTCTCTGTCCGCAGATCGTATAGGTACCTCATAGGTAAGGTTGGAAGGTATGGAGAAAGCTCAGAAGCTGAGCTTGCTCCTTTACTGGTGGGTTCCAGATGGCATTGAAGATCGCAGTGGCCTTCTGAAGGCCTTGGTGGCTGCCATGTTAAGAGTCATATTCCAAGTCATCACATTAGTCCTGGCTCTGATTCACAGATCTCTCCCTATATACAAATAGAGGGAGGTCTGAAAATCAATGCTGGCCAACTGCTCCAATAACTCAGAGCACAGATGATCAAGGTGAATCAGAGATCATTCCGATAAGAGACCCTGTCAGGGTTTCACGTTGCTCATTGTTTAGATAGCAAGAAGCTAAAGGAAGGTTTCCTAAATTCCTGATTTTATGATGTAACTTCTAATCTTGAATGATTAGTTTCTAAAGCACAGGAAGAATCATATCTTGGGATGTTCCTAAGGTTATTTTCCCACGAGACAAAAATGCTGCAGATGTTTATCAACACTCCCACATCCAAATCTGTAGTAGCAAATCTACACCAAATGAAATAGATTTTAGTCTGGATTTCCTACAGCAGATTGGAAACAGAATAAGTAAATGTTCAAAGAAAAAAAATTAAACAAAAATAACTTGTCAAGGATGGGGCATATAGCCTCATTTAAATTAGCTGTAGCTCCAATGTCCCGTGACTGCTGCAACCAATCAGTAGTCATGGCGGTGATGTGATGCTCCATTCTCCTGAGCAACCGCAGGTAAAATGGGGGATCGGCATATATACAATCCTTATTGGAAAGGGATGAGTAAAAACCTGGATGCCACTGCAAAATTATTAGTCGCCATAGAACCTGGGATATGTTAAGCCCTATGCTAATACATACCAAACTTTTCTTGGTTTGGCTACAGGTTCTTGTTAACATGGCCCTATTTACTATTATACTATTTTGGCATTTTACTCTACACCAAAACAGGTTTTGGAGCCTGATAAATACAAACTGATCTGGGTCTCAAAAAACACAAGATACTAACAGGTTTTAATAGGATTACTCACTTTCTAAGTCAAACAGGAATTCTTTCTAGGGACAAATTCAAGTCACTGCAAACCCCAGTGGAAATAAAAGCCATTAGATATAATCAAATTCCTAATGTAGTGCGGTCACTTCGAACATTGGTGGGAATTTCCCAGAAACTATCCTCCTTAGAGGCTGCAAGTTTCAGCTTCCCTGGGGCTGGCAGCAAACATGTCTGCATTATATACTGCTCAGTGATATATGCTGCTCCTGATAAATGTGAGCCCAGCCTTAGAAGATATGTGAATTTGATAATGAAAAACTGTACAGGGGCTCACCTCTGTAGTGCGAGCTGATAAGCGGCACCTCTGTAGTGCGAGCTGATAAGCGGCACCTCTGTAGTGCGAGCTGATAAGCGGCACCTCTGTAGTGCGAGCTGATAGGCGGCACCTCTGTAGTGCGAGCTGATAAGCGGCACCTCTGTAGTGCGAGCTGATAAGCGGCACCTCTGTAGTGCGAGCTGATAGGCGGCACCTCTGTAGTGCGAGCTGATAAGCGGCACCTCTGTAGTGCGAGCTGATAGGCGGCACCTCTGTAGTGCGAGCTGATAAGCGGCACCTCTGTAGTGCGAGCTGATAGGCGGCACCTCTGTAGTGCGAGCTGATAAGCGGCACCTCTGTAGTTCGAGCTGATAAGCGGCACCTCTGTAGTGCGAGCTGATAAGCGGCACCTCTGTAGTGCGAGCTGATAGGCGGCACCTCTGTAGTGCGAGCTGATAAGCGGCACCTCTGTAGTGCGAGCTGATAAGCGGCACCTCTGTAGTGCGAGCTGATAGGCGGCACCTCTGTAGTGCGAGCTGATAAGCGGCACCTCTGTAGTGCGAGCTGATAGGCGGCACCTCTGTAGTGCGAGCTGATAAGCGGCACCTCTGTAGTGCGAGCTGATAGGCGGCACCTCTGTAGTGCGAGCTGATAAGCGGCACCTCTGTAGTGCGAGCTGATAAGCGGCACCTCTGTAGTGCGAGCTGATAAGCGGCACCTCTGTAGTGCGAGCTGATAAGCGGCACCTCTGTAGTGCGAGCTGATAGGCGGCACCTCTGTAGTGCGAGCTGATAGGCGGCACCTCTGTAGTGCGAGCTGATAAGCGGCACCTCTGTAGTGCGAGCTGATAAGCGGCACCTCTGTAGTGCAAGCTGATAAGCGGCACCTCTGTAGTGCGAGCTGATAAGCGGCACCTCTGTAGTGCAAGCTGATAAGCGGCACCTCTGTAGTGCGAGCTGATAAGCGGCACCTCTGTAGTGCGAGCTGATAGGCGGCACCTCTGTAGTGCGAGCTGATAAGCGGCACCTCTGTAGTGCGAGCTGATAGGCGGCACCTCTGTAGTGCGAGCTGATAAGCGGCACCTCTGTAGTGCGAGCTGATAGGCGACACCTCTGTAGTGCGAGCTGATAGGCGGCACCTCTGTAGTGCGAGCTGATAAGCGGCACCTCTGTAGTGCGAGCTGATAAGCGGCACCTCTGTAGTGCGAGCTGATAAGCGGCACCTCTGTAGTGCAAGCTGATAAGCGGCACCTCTGTAGTGCGAGCTGATAAGCGGCACCTCTGTAGTGCAAGCTGATAAGCGGCACCTCTGTAGTGCGAGCTGATAGGCGGCACCTCTGTAGTGCGAGCTGATAAGCGGCACCTCTGTAGTGCGAGCTGATAGGCGGCACCTCTGTAGTGCGAGCTGATAAGCGGCACCTCTGTAGTTCGAGCTGATAAGCGGCACCTCTGTAGTGCGAGCTGATAAGCGGCACCTCTGTAGTGCGAGCTGATAAGCGGCACCTCTGTAGTGCGAGCTGATAGGCGGCACCTCTGTAGTGCGAGCTGATAAGCGGCACCTCTGTAGTGCGAGCTGATAAGCGGCACCTCTGTAGTGCGAGCTGATAAGCGGCACCTCTGTAGTGCGAGCTGATAAGCGGCACCTCTGTAGTGCGAGCTGATAGGCGGCACCTCTGTAGTGCGAGCTGATAAGCGGCACCTCTGTAGTGCGAGCTGATAAGCGGCACCTCTGTAGTGCGAGCTGATAAGCGGCTTCATTGTTTCCTGTTTCATTTATCCATTGGGAGGGTGTTTACAATGAAGATCTCCAATCTGGGGCTCTGTGATTGTTGCAAAACTACAACTCCCAGCATGCCCTGACAGCAGCAGACAGCCTCTAACTGTCAAAGCATGCTGGAACTTGTAGTTTTTCTATAAATGGAGAGCTTACTACAGGGTGGGCCATTTATATGGATACACCTTAATAAAATGGGAATGGTTGGTGATATTGACTTCCTGTTTGTGGCGCATTAGTATATGTGAGGGGGGAAACTTTGCAAGATGGGTGGGGACCAAGGCAGCCATTTTGAAGTCGGCCATTTTGAATCCAACTTTTGTTTTTTCAATAAGAAGAGGGTCATGTGACACATCAAGATGTGCAGCACCTGAAACTACGGATACTGGAAGCCTGTGCTAGCATTTCTCCTGCGGTGTATATAGTAGTATATAGCAGTGTATACGGATACTGGAAGCCTGTGCTAGCATTTCTCCTGCGGTGTATATAGTAGTATATAGCAGTGTATACGGATACTGGAAGCCTGTGCTAGCATTTCTCCTGCGGTGTATATAGTAGTATATAGCAATGTATACGGATACTGGAAGCCTGTGCTAGCATTTCTCCTGCGGTGTATATAGTAGTATATAGCAGTGTATACGGATACTGGAAGCCTGTGCTAGCATTTCTCCTGCCGTGTATATAGTAGTATATAGCAGTGTATACGGATACTGGAAGCCTGTGCTAGCATTTCTCCTGCGGTGTATATAGTAGTATATAGCAGTGTATACGGATACTGGAAGCCTGTACTAGCATTTCTCCTGCAGTGTTGCTATCAGTGTGTGAAGAGTGGGAGAAGAGGATTACATTGACAATCCAACACAATGGGCAGCACATTGAACACATTTTATAAGTGGTCAGAAACTTGTAAATAACTCATGAAAGAATAAAGTTATGTTAAAACCAGGCACATCATTGTTTTTATTGTGAAATTACCAATAAGTTTGATGTGTCATATGACCCTCTTCCTATTGAAAAAACTAAAGTTGGATTCAAAATGGCCGACTTCAAAATGGCCGCCATGGTCCCCACCCATCTTGAAAAGTTTCCCCCTCACATATACTAAAGTGCCACAAACAGGAAGTTAATATCACCAACCATTCCCATTTTATTAAACTGTTCAGGACCCAGGGCGTAATCTTACACCCCGGCGCCTTGGTACTTAAGGACCCAGGGCGTAAACTTACGCCCTGGCGTTTTCCGGTCCCTGCCGCTTGCCGGGCAGAGATTGGAAGCGGATGCCTGCTGAAATCCTTCAGCAGGCATCCAGGGCAAACACCGAGGGGGGCCATGCAGGCCCCCCATGTCGGCGATCGCCGTATATCGCGAGGGAAATCGCCCCTGCGATCTGCGGCGATACCGGTCTGATTGGGTCTCTGGGACCCGACCACCCGGTAATTTTGCATAAAAGTATAGGAGCGACCTCCTCTGATCCCCTGCGATTCTTCGGTTAGCTAACCGACCAATCGCAGGGGGGGGGGGGGGGGGGAGGGGCGGCTACTCCCTCCCGCCCTGCCCGGCCCCTGGAAGTCCGGAAAGGACGGGAGGAAGACCGGAGGACGCGGCAGGGGGATGGGGGAGTGCTGGGGCCCGGCCCCGGTACTTACCTTGTCCCTGAAGACCCGGATCCTGGCAATGAAGGCGGTGACAGGTGAGTTCCTCTTCAGCCGCGGTCGGGCCCTTTACAGCAATGCACGTCGCCATAAAGCGACATGCATTGCTGTAATGGGACCCTGTATACTACAACTCCCAGCATGCCCAGACAGCCCTTGGCGTCTGAGCATGCTGGGAGTTGCAGTTTTGCAACATCTGGAGGTCCACAGTTTGGAGACCACTGTGCCCTTCCAGATGATGCAAAACTACACATCCTCAGCATGCCCTTACTGTCCAGGCATGCTGGGAGTTGTAGTTCTGTAACATCTGGCCCTTCAGATGTTGCAGAACTACAACTCCCAGCATGCCTGGACAGTTTTGGCATACTGAGAGTTGTAGTTTTGCAACATTTGGAAGGGCAGAGATTGGGAACCACTGTATTAGTGGTCTGCAAACTGTAGTCCTCCAGATGTTGCAAAATTACAACTCCAAGCATGCTGGGAGTTGTAGTTCGGCAACATCTGGCTCTAAAGATGCTGCAGAACTACTACTTCCAGAATGCCTGAGAATGTTTGGGAGTAGTGGTTTTGCAACAACTGGAGACACACTGGTTGGGAAACATTGTATGTTTCCTAACTCAGTGTTTCCCAACCCGTGTGCCTCCAGCTGTTGCAAAACTACAACTACCAGCATGCACTGATAGACTGTGCATGCTGGGAGTTGTAGTTTTGCAACAGCTGGAGGTTACCCCCCCCCCCCTGTGAATGTACAGGGTACATTCACATGGGCAGGGGGCTTACAGTGAGTATCAGGCTGCAGGTTTGCGATGCAGCAAAATGGAGCCTCCAGCTGTTGCAAAACAACAACTCCCAGTATTGCCGGACAGCCGTTGACTGTCCAAGCATGCTGGGAGTTTTGCAACAGCTGGAGGCACCCTGTTTGGGAATCACTGGCGTAGAATACCCCTATGTCCACCCCTATGCAAATCCCTAATTCAGGCCTCAAATGCATATGGTGCTCTCACTTTGGAGCCCTGTTGTATTTCAAGGCAACAGCTTAGGGCCACATATGGGGTATCGCCGTACTCGGGAGAAATTGCCTTTCAAAATTTGGGGGGCTTTGTCTCCTTTCACCCCTTATGAAAAGGTGAAGTTGGGGTCTACACCAGCATGTTAGTGTAAAAAAATTATTTTTTTACACTAACATGCTGGTGTTGCCCCATACGTTTCATTTTGACAAGAGGTAAAATGGAAAAAAAAGCCCCCCAAAATTTGTAATGCAATTTCTCCCGACTACAGAGATACCCCATATGTGGGCGCAAAGTGCTCTGGGGGCACACATCAAGGCCCAGAAGGGAGAGTGCACCATGTACATTTGAGGTGATTTGCACAGGGGTGGCTGATTGTTACAGCGGTTTTGAGAAACGCAAAAAAAAAAAAAAAAAACACGTGACCCTATTTCGGAAACTACACCCCTTATGGAATGTAATGAGGGGTGCAGTGAGAATTTACACTCCACTGGTGTCTGACAGAGCTTTGGAACAGTGGGCTGTGCAAATTAAAAATTTTGTACAGCCCACTGTTCCAAAGATCTGACAGACACCAATGGGGGGTAAATGCTCACTGTACCCCTTGTTACGTTCTTCAAGGGGTCTAGTTTCCAAAATAGTATGCCATGTGGGGGTTATTTTGCTGTCCTGGCACCATAGGGGCTTCCTAAATGCGACATGCCCCCCGAGCAAAATTTGCTCTCAAAAAGCCAAATATGACTCCTTCTCTTCTGAGCATTGTAGTTCGCCCGTAGTGCACTTCAGGTCAACTTTTGGGTACCTCCATACTCAGAAGAGATGGGGTTACAAATTTTGGGGGGTATTTTCTGCTATTAACCCTTGCAAAAATGTGAAATTTGGGGTGGAAACACACATTTTAGTAAAAAAAAAAATTTTTTTTAACGTATGCAAAAGTTGCAAAACCCCTGTGGGGTATTAAGGCTCACTTTATTCCTTGTTACGTTCCTCAAGGGGTCTAGTTTCCAAAATGGTATGCCATGTGGGGAGGGTTTTTGCTGTCCTGGCACCATAGGGGCTTCCTAAATGCGACATGCCCCCGAGCAAAATTTGCTCTCAAAAAGCCAAATATGACTTTCTCTTCTGAGAGTTGTAGTTCGCCCGTAGTGCACTTCAGGTCAACTTATGGGGTACCTCCATACTCAGAAGAGATGGGGTTACAAATTTTGGGGGGTATTTTCTGCTATTAACCCTTGCACAAATGTGAAATTTGGGGGGAAACACATTTTAGTGAAATTTTTATTTTATTTTTTTACACATGCAAAAGTTGTGAAACACCTATGGGGTATTAAGGCTCACTTTATTCCTTGTTACATTCCTCAAGGGGTCTAGTTTCCAAAATGGTGTTTTTTTTTTGCTGTTCTGGCACCATAGGGGCTTCCTAAATGCAACATGCCCCCCAAAAACAATTTCAGAAAAACGTACTCTCCAACATCCCCTTGTCGCTCCTTCGCTTCTGAGCCCTCTACTGCGCCCGCCGAACACTTTACATAGACATATGAGGTATGTGCTTACTCGAGAGAAATTGGGCTACACATATAACTATACATTTTCTCCTTTTACCCCTTGTAAAAATTCAAAAATTTGGTCTACAAGAACATGCGAGTCTATAAAATGAAGATTGCAAATTTTCTCCTTCACTTTGCTGCTATTCCTGTGAAACACCTAAAGGGTTAAAACGCTGACTGAATGTCATTTTGAATACTTTGGGGGGGTGCAGTTTTTATAATGGGGTAATTTGTGGGGTATTTCTAAGATGAACACCCTTCAAATCCACTTCAAACCTGAACTGGTCCCTGAAAAATTGTGATTTTGGAAATTTTGTGAAAAATTGGAAAATTGCTGCTGAACTTTGAAGCCCTCTGGTGTCTTCCAAAAGTAAATTTTATGATGCAAACATAAAGTAGACATATTGTATATGTGAATAAAATAAAAATTATTTGGAATATCCATTTCCCTTACAATCAGAGAGCTTCAAAGTTAGAAAATGCAAAATTTTCAAATTTTCCTTCAAATTTGGGGATTTTTTCACCAAGAAAGGATGCAAGTTACCACAAAATTTTACCACTATGTTAAAGTAGAATATGTCACGAAAAAACAATCTCGGAATCAGAATGATAACTAAAAGCATTCCAGAGTTATTAATGTTTAAAGTGACAGTGGTCAGATGTGCAAAAAATGGCTGGGTCCTTAAGGGGTTAAGGTGTATCCATATAAATGGCCCACCCTGTAGTTTGAGTTCAGTACAGAATTACATATCCCTGCATGTCTTGGATGCTTACAGCAAAAATCATTAAATAGGTAGAACGGGGAAAAAGGGGCCGGAAAAAAGGGCGGAGACAATGGGCCTAGGGTGGCAAAAATCCTTGCACCAGCCCTGCATCGAGGACTGCATTCACCTGACATATACCAAAATTGTGTCCAATGGAGAGTGGCTTGGTATGTAAACAATATACTGTATACAAAATTTTGTCAGAATGTACACAATCATTGGCCCAGATTTATCAAACTGTGTGAGAGAAAACGTGGTGTGATTTTCCCACAGCAACGAATCACAGCTCAGCTAATGAGCTCTGGTAAAGTGAAAGCTGAGCTGTGATTGGTTGTTATGGGAAAATCACTCCACTTTTTCTCTCACACAGTTTGATAAATCTGGGCCAATATGTTTCAAAACCTGGAAAACCCCTTTCTCTATCGGCTCCATTGGGGGACACAGACCGTGGGTGTATCTTGCTATCTCTAGGAGGTGTGACACTATGGTAATAAAAAAAAGTCGCCTCCTCCCAGCAGGATATACCCGCCTTCAGGCTCTGAGCTAGTCAGTTTAAGCTTAGTGTCTGAAGGAGGTGGACTGGTCTGGGCTATCCAGACCAGGTCTTTTGTTTTTTGTTTTCCTAGTATAGGGACGTGTTAGTTTTTTATTCCTTTTTCTTTCTGTTTTCAGGTGGACTCAGGGACTACGGTTCCCTGTTTCCCCATTGCGAGTAAGGGGGCACAGACATTGCGTATACCCCCCCCTCGCCAACGGTCAGCACCTGGGTGGTACCTCATGGGTCCAGGTCCCCCTATGTCTCTGCTCGCCTCGCTCGCGCATAGCAGCCAGGCGTGATTTAGGGACCATAAGCTGGTTGAAGACTTCACTGAAGACACCATTAGGTAAGTTCTTCTGACTGAGGTAAGTACCTTTTTCCACAGGTACAGCCTCGCAACCTCTGGAGACCCCTTGTTTTGGCCCACCTCAGTTTTTGAGGCTTTTTTTAACAGGGGCTGCATTTTCTGGGGGAGCAGTTTCACTAAGGGGGCATATATTACAAAAATTCATTTATTGTGTGTGTGTATGTGGTGTGTGTTTTTTGGGACACTACTTAGCGCCTCATATGCGGCTGTATTCATAAGCGCATATACAGTCAGATGGGCGCTCGGGACAAGGAGCGGGCGCCATGACACTTCTTCCTCAACATTTGTAGCTCCGCCCACTTACCGGGGGAAGCTCTCAGAGGCGCGAAGCAGCGCCCAATCAGCGCTGTGGGCGCGATTTTCTGTGTTTATGGGTCAGTTACTTCGTGCCTTGCTCCAGGCACACCCCTCCCTCCCTGTTGGCTGGCCTTATGAGTCTAGCTAGCTGCACGGAGCAATTTCTCCTCACTGCAGCTGACAGGGGACACAGATCTGGGTGAGAAAATGCCTGTCTTCTCCTTTTTAACCCATTTTGTCCGTACCCAGGGCTGTTCATCCCTCTAAACAGAAACCTGGGAATTTAGTGACTTACTATACCTGTAAGCACTGTAATACCAAGATGCCTGGCTCCACTGAGACCGCTTGCTCTGCCTGCTCCTCTGCTCCCCCAGACCCCCTGGTGCCCCCTGATGCCCCTTCGCTCCCGGTGGGTTCAGCCGCTCCTCCAGCCTGGGTTTCTTCCCTAACCCAGTGTATGGCTGACTTGTCCCAAGTCTCCTGTTCGGTGGCTGAGGCCTCCCGCGAAATGCTTTGAAGGGGTCATCCCGACGCAGGACCGCTCTTCGTCCCCTTGTACCTCACGCTCTCACAAGCGTGGTAGGGGTGTCTCGTCTGACTCTTCCATTGAGTCTTCGGATAGACGTGGGCGTACCCCTCGTGGGTCCCACCCCTCCCTATCATCTGGGCACAAACGTCGCTCCTCTAGAGGACGTTCTCGGAGTCGCCGCTCTGCCACGCCAGAGCCGCGTACCCGGTCTGGATCGCCCCCCTACAAGACTGCCTCTACTCATTCACATTCCCCTGGTGAACTAGTGAACGAGGCTTCCGAACCGGCATCTGACCCAGAGGACTGCTCAGACTCAATTAATATGGTGAACTCATTGGTGACAGCCATAAGTGACACCTTTTCCTTGGAGGACCCAGGATCTTCGGATGTCAATCCAGAAGTATCCTTTCATCGTACTAAGCCAGCACTTAAAAGGTTCAGCTCTCTCGCTGACTTTGATGACATTCTGGAATCCGCATGGAAACATCCAGACAAGAGATTCCCAGGAATCAAGACAATTCAAGAGCGTTATCCATTTGACAAGGACCTTGTCGCTAAGGTGGCTTCCCCTCCCTCTGTGGATCCACCAATCTCCCGGATCTCTAAGGCGACTACACTGCTTCTGGCAGATGCCGCTGCCTTCATGGATCCCGCGGAGAAGAAGGTAGAATCTTTAGCGAAATTCGCTTCTGAAGCAGCTGGCTCTTCTCTTATTCCCATCTTCGCCTCGACATGGGTGTCCAAGGCCCTGACGGAGTGGTGCCAAAAGCTCCATCAGGATATCTTAGCGGGATCCCCCCCCCAGAGGATCTATCTGCTCTGGCTCTCCAATGCGCTAAAGCTGGGGACTTTCTGTGCGCAGCTTCCATGCAGTCAGCCCGTTGTTCTGCCTTTGCTGTGGGTCACCTAGCGGCCCTCCACCGCTCTATGTGGCTTAAAGCTTGGAATGCGAATGCCGCTTCCAAAAGGTCTCTCACTGAGCTTCCCCTTACGGGCGGCCATCTTTCTGAGGCAATGGGAGGTAAGAGTTCCTTGTTACCTCAAACTAAGGCTCGCCCTACTTAACAAAGGAAGTCCTTTTCCTTTCGGTCCTTTCGGACCTCTGGCCCCAGTAAAGGGTCCGGGCAGGCGCCCTCGCGGGACAAGAAGGCTCCCTCGTTCCTGGCACGCCCGTCTTGGAAGTCGGACTCCTACCGCCCAAACCGGGCAACCGCAAACCCACTTCTGTATGAAGTGAGGCCCCCACCCACGGTTTCTTTTCGGGTGGGAGGTCGTCTCTTGTTTTTTCCGAGACATCTGGACCTCCCACATTCAGGACCCTTGGGTCAGGGACGTGGTGTCCAACAGTTACCGGATCGAATTCGCCTCCCTTCCGAGGGATCGCTTCTTTCGATCCCGGGCCCCCTGTCTCCTCCTCTGGCGAAGCAATTTCGGGCGGCTCCCCAGTCTCTGCTTCTCCAGGGGGTTATCGTTCCCGCCCCTCCGGGGGAACGTTTTCAGGGTTTCTATTCAAATCTTTTTGTGGTCCCCAAGAAGGACGGTTCTGTGCAACCAATCCTATACCTCTAGCGTCTCAACTGTCTCCTTCTCATCCGCCACTTCCGAATGGAATCTCTCCGCTCGGTGGTGGCGTCCCTGGAACAAGGGGAGTTCCTTCATCGGTGGACATCAGGGATGCCTACCTCCATGTGCGCATGGGGCATTTTCAATTCGTAGCCCTCCCCTTTGGTCTAGCCACGGCTCCTCGGGTCTTTACAGATCCTTGCGCTAGTGATGGGCTTGTTACGGTCGAGGGGTATCTCGGTGATACCCTATCTGGACGACCTTCTCATCAAGGCTCCAACCAGAGCCCAGACTCTGGAGAATCTGGACGTCACTCTCCACACTCTGATTCACTTCGGGGGGATGGTCAACCGGGACAAGTCAGTCCTCCGTCCTACCCAGTCTCTAACCGTTCTGGGATTTCGATTCGACCGGCCTCTGCCCGAATTTGTCTTCCGTCAGACAAACGTCTGGCGCTTCGGACGGGGGTCCGCTCCCTTCGGACCCAGGTATCAGTCTCCATCCGCACTTGTATGGAAGTCCTGGGTCGGATGGTGGCAACTATGGAGGCCGTACCCTTTGCCCGTTTTCATTACCGCCCCCTTCAACTGGCAATTCTCTCTCGATGGAACAGGTCTCCTCTGTCCCTCGATCGTCAGATTGTTCTCCCTCTCAGGGTCTGTCAGTCTCTGCTCTGATGGCTTCGCTCCTTTCTTCCCCTTCACAGGCAGGTTGTTACAGTGGATGCCAGCCTGTCGGGCTGGGGCGGCGTGTTCAGGGACTGGACGGTTCAGGGACTCTGGTCTCCTCCGGAGACCCTTCTTCCGATAAACATATTGGAATTACGGGCGATTCTTCTTTGTCTTCTTCATTGGGAGTCATGTCTTCAGTCCTGTCCTGTCCGTGTTCAGTCGGACAACGCCACGGCCATGGCGTACATAAATCGATAGGGTGGCACTCGCAGCTTGGCAGCCATGGCCGAGGTGACCAAGATTCCCACCTGGGCGGAGAACAAGGTTCCGGCCATTTCGGCAATTCACATTCCGGGAGTGCTCAACTGAGTAGAGGACTTCCTCAGTCGGTCCACGCCCGCCCCGGCGAGTGGTCTTTTCATCCGGAGGTCTTCACGCAGCTCTGCGGCCTCTGGGGCATTCCGGACGTGGATCTCTTCACGTTTCGGTACAATCGGAAAATTCTTCCGTTTGTGTCCAAGTCCGGGACCCTCAGGCTTTGGCCGTGGACGCCCTAGTGATTCCTTGGGCGGGGTTCGCCCTACCTTATCTGTTCCCTCCTCTTCCGCTCCTTCCCAGGGTGCTGAGGAAGCTTGAGGCAGAGGACGTCTCCGCCATTCTGGTAGCTCCAGATGGGCCCTGAAGGTCGTGGTACGCCGACGTAGTCAAGCTCCTGGACGACGCTCCTCTGCCCCTTTTGCCCCACCCAGACCTACTATCTCAGGGTCCTCTTTGCCACCCCAATTTACAGTCGCTGTATTTGATGGCGTGGCGGTTGAGACCGCGGTTTTGAGGGCCCGCGGGTTCTCTTCCCCAGTCTTTCACACCATGCTCAAGGCTCGTAAGCCCTCCACCGCAAGAATTTACCACCGTACTTGGCGGTCTTATTTTCATTGGTGTGAAGCTCAGGACTTCTCCCCGGTGACCTTCTCGGTCCCCCGTCTTCTCTCCTTTTTGCAGTCGGGGTTGGAACTGGGGTTGTCTCTCAGTTCTCTTAAAGGTCAGGTTTCGGCCCTTACTGTTCTTTTCCAGCGGCCCCTGGCTTCTAATCCTCATGTCCGGTCCTTCCTGCAAGGAGTGGCGTACGCTGTTTCTCCTTATCGGTCACCTTCTCCCTCTTGGGACTTGAATTTGGTTCTGAGTGCCCTCCAGGGTGCACCCTTTGAGCCCCTTAGAGAGGTGTCTCTCCACCTCCTTTCTTGAAAAGTGGCATTTCTTGTGGCTATCACCTCCATCCGGATGGTGTCTGAATTGGCAGCTTTTTCCTGCCGTTCTCCGTTTCTGGTGATCCACCTGGACAAGATCGTTTCCCGGCCAGATCCTTCCTTTTTACCTAAGGTGGTCTTTCATCTCAAAGAGGACTTTGTCCTCCCGTCCTTTTGTCTGGTTCCTTTTCATTCTAAGGAGCGCTTACTACACAAGCTGTACGTAGTTCGAGCTGTTCGGTCTTATCTCTCCATCACTTCTTCGTTTCGTCAGTGTAATTCCTTTTTCGTCCTTACGGAAGGTCGTCGCAAGGGACAACCTGCTTCCAAGGCCACCATTTCTCGTGGATCCGGTCTGCCATTTCGGAAGCCTTCGCTGTAAGGGGAAGATTCCTCCTTTCAGGGTTGTGGCCCATTCCACACGTTCTGTTAGGGCATCCAGATTTGCAAGGCGGCTAACTGATTGTGTTTGCATACTTTCTCGAGGTTTTTACCGAGTTCATACTTTCGCATCGGCTGATGCTAGTCTGGGCCATAAAGTGTTGCAGGCGGCAGTGGACCGGCCGTCTGCCTGATTACTTATCTGCCCACCCAAGGGACGGCGTTGGTACGTCCCACGGTCTGTGTCCCCCAATGGAGCAGATAGAGAAAAGGAGATTTTTTAACACTTACCATAAAATCTCTTTCTCGAAGGATCCAGTGGGGGACACAGCTCCCGCCCTTTTTGTTTTTTTTTCCTTTGGTTCTCTGTCCGAGGGTGTGTTCAGTTATGTTTTTTATTCTGGTTCTCGGACAGTTTTTGGGTCTTTCTTTGACCTATTGGTCTCCTTCTACTGCTCTGGAACTTAAACTGACTAGCTCAGAGCCTGAAGGCGGGTATATCCTGCTGGGAGGAGCTGACTTTTTTTTATTACCATAGTGTCACACCTCCTAGAGACAGCAAGATACACCCACGGTCTGTGTTCCCCAATGGATCCTTCAAGAAAGAGATTTTACGGTAAGTGTGAAAAAATCTCCTTTTAGGTTTTTTGAGGTATTGTTCTGACATTTTTACCTTTAGGGTTCGTTCACACTGCGGAATTCTGCGAGACCCATTCACACTGGGGAATTCTAGCGGCAGACAATTCCGCAGCTGAAATTGTTCCGGGCAAAGAATAAACATGTTCATTCTTTGTACAGAAGTCTGTGAGCACTGCATAGCCAATGGTGACGGCACAGTGCCGCACATTTCTACCGTCGAAGTGTTTTTGGCCACAGCTGCCAGATGGAATCTTCGCTCACAGAATTCTGTGAGCGGAGATTCCTCAGTGTGAACGCAGCCTTATGTGGAAATTGCCTTTTTAACTCCTTTACCAGTTTTTCCCTAAAGCAGCTTTTATTAATTCAGTTGAGTAACACGAAATAAAAGATGCAAGAGTGATGCAGTGGCCATGTATACCCATGGATAAGTAGGGAGCAAATATTTTTTTTAAATCGATTTTCTGGAGTGGGCAGAGAGAAAGAGAGCTGCGGATAATATTAACAATGGAAGCCAGATAAGATAATGTATGATTTGAAATGATATATTAAAACATGAATGAATAAATTATGAATGGATTGATGTGTTTGATTTATGTTCTTCAAGTTTCATTTGGCATGTTGGTTCACACACACACACAATTTATACATGTATACCATATTTATTGGGGTATAACACGTACTCTAATTTTTCCAAGGAAATTTGGGTAAAAAAGTTTTTTACCCAAATATCCTTGTTAAAATGAGGGTGCATGTAAATACGTGTATATCCCTTTCTGGCCCCACAAAAGCCGCTACGGTTCAATGATTTAAAGTGGCCGCCTTAAATCATGTAACTGCAGCAGCTTCAGCAGGGCCAGAGTCTTGCCGTCGCCCGATTCACATGTCCCTCCTCATCCCTGGCTATCATATTTACCTGTCCTAGGGGTGCGCTCCTGCAGGCTTCTGCCGCGTCCTGCGCTGCGCACTGACGAGTGACGTTGTGTTACGGCCCGCGAACATCTTATCCCCTATCCAAAGATGTTTTTTGGTTGAGTACCCCTTTAAGCTGCATAAAAAATAAATAAATGCTCACAAATGTAGTAACTTTTAGACTACATTTGGTACACTGAAGGATGTGAAGGAGCAATACAATATTCCATCTCTTAAAAGGAGTAATAGAAATACAAATCAGCAGCACATAAAAAGAAAAAATTAAGTCTCTTAAGGAGGAAAGGTGCGTGCCTCACCAGTCCTGATCAATGGTCCACATCTTCAGAAGAAAAACTAGGCAGTACTTTTTTGTCACAGTAGATCTTAGTTACCTTCTGTATTATTACAGTAAATAAATGGTACAGTGGTTCAGAGCAATGACTGCCTACAACAGTGCAATAACCAGGCAAGTTATTCTCCCTCTTTTTGGCTATACTAGTTATGTTTAGGACGGAGGAGATACTTTTTTTTTTTTTAAATAAAATTTCTTTATTAACCCCTTAAGGACACAGCCCATTTTGACCTTAACCACTTAAGGACACAGGGCGTACAGGTACGCCCTGGCTCCTTGGGAATTAAGGACCCAGGGCATACCTGTACGCCCGTGGGAATTCCGGTCTCCGACGCTCACCAAAATAACTCAGCAGGCATCCTGTGACAACGCCTGGGGGGTTGCATATGGCCAGTCAATTCAGACCAGCGATCTGCAGCGATTCCGGGTCATACGGGTCTCCAGTGATCCGGAAAATAAGGGGGATTAGGGCTGTCCAAGACACCCCTGATCTCCCTGAAGTGATAGGAGTGCCATCCCTCCTATCCATGCTATTGGTCGGTCAGAATCGGCCGTACAATTGCAGATCGGGGGCGGGTTAAAGTTTGGTTCCCCTGCTCTGCCCACCCACGGTAGTTCAGGCAGAATGTGGGGACTGTGAGGCGATCCTCCTCTCTGTGGCGATCCTTCAACAGACGGGTGAGTTGTTGCCTAGCAACATTTGGAGGGCACACAGTTTTGAGTGGTCTCTAAGCTGTAGCCCTCCAGATGTTGCAAAACTGCAACTCCCAGCATGCCCAGACAGCAGTTTGCTGTTTGGGAATGCTGGGATTTGTAGTTTTGCAAGATTTAGAGGGGTACAGTTTGGAGATCACTGTGCAGTGGTCTCTAAACTGTGGCCCTCTAGATCTTGCAAAACTACAACTCCCAGCATGCACAAACAGCAAACGGTTGTCTCGGCATGCTGGGAGTTGTAGTTGCGTGCTTCCAGCTGTTTCATAACTACATCTCCCAGCATGCCCTTTGGCGATAAGTACAAGCTGGGAGTTGTAGTTTTGCAACAGCTGGAGGCACACTGGTTGGAAAATACTGAGTTAGGTAACAAAACCTCCAGCTGTTGTACAATTCCCAGCATGCACGATCTGTCAGTGCATGGTGGGAGTTGTAGTTTTGCAACAGCTGTAGGTTTACCCCGCCCCCCCATGTGAATGTACAGGGTAGGGCTGGGCGGTATGACCAAATATGTGTATCACGGTATTTTTTTTACTTACGGCGGTTCCACGGTATATAACGGTATTTTCACCCCCCCCCCAAATCATATGACCCGCCAGCGCTGTTCTGCCCCCCCCGCCCCAATCATGTGAACTGCGCACGGTGTTCGGGTTCCCCCCCCCCACCCCCCCCCACCCCCAAATCATGTGACACGCCAGCACTGTTCTTCTCCCCCCCAATTAATGATCAGCCCAGCGGGGTACTACTCACATATGTCACCTTCAAGCACTGCCCTCCTCCCCTTTGTTGGGGGCCGCCAGCGCTGGAACTCACTGTACGCCAATGGCTGTCCGGGCATGCTGGGAGTTGTAGTTTTGCAACAGCTGGAGGTCCGCAGATTGGAGACCACTTCTGTATGCTGTATACCTATAATCGGGCTGCAAAAGATACAAAAAATAAACTTTAACTTACCTACGTCGGCCACACGCTGTTCCTTGGGACTGGAACGTCGGAGAGCCGTCAGCCTATCACCGGCCGCAGCGATGTCCCGCCCCGGCCAGTGATAGGCTGAGCCCACTGTCATGTAAGAAGCTGGCCTCCTTACATGACAGTGGGCTCAGTCTATCACTGGCGGGACATCGCTCCGGCCGGTGATAGGCTGACGCAGGGATGTGGAAATCCTATCGCCCGACGCCCGGGACAAGTAGTTTTGGGCGCCGGGCAGGTGAATTGTTTATAGATTTAGCCCTGTATCGGGCTAGCAGGGACAGACCGACTTCCCTCTTATTTTTCTTTAATGCCGGTGTGAGGCGCAGGAGCGGATGGAAGTCTCCACCTCACACCGGCGCTCAGAGTGTATGGAGGGGGCGGCGGCCTCCAGCTGACCGCAGAGCCCCCTTATCTCCCCTCCCGGAGGATGGAAGGAGCTCAGAAGACACAGCAGGGTGAGAGAAAGGACTAGACAGCTCAGTACACAGCTCCATCCCCCGCACACAGCTCTATCCCTCCCCCTCCCCCTGATCTGTCTCCACAGGACCTAATCCACCACGGGGAGGTTGCTTGTTTGCACGGGGAAAACACAGAGCGGGGGGGGGTGAGGACAGAAATCTCACCTCACACCGGCCGGGACTACAGCTCTGATGTCCACTCATGGCGGCTCAGGTGAGGAGGCCGAGAATACAGGCGGCAGCAGGAAGGGTGGTTGTATATGTATGGTGTGAGTGTATGTGTGATGTGTGTGATGTCTGTCTATGTGTGATGTGTATGTAATGTGTGTATGATGTCTAAGTGTGATGTGTGTGTGTATGTAATGTATGATATGTGGTGGGGGGCAGCAGCAGGCCTATGTATGATGTGTGCATATGTATGGTGTATATGTATGGTGTGAGTGTATGTGTGTATGTAATGTATGATGTGGGGGGAGGCTAGTGGCGGGGGTGTGTGTGTATGTATGTATGATATGGGGGCAGTGGCTGGTGCATGTATGATGTGTATGCATGAATGTTTTGTATAGGAGCGGACTGTCACGTCGGGCATTAGGCAGTTGTGCCATCTAATTTTATTTATTTTTAATGGCACCCGCACTAAATTGCACCCCCTGAATCCCCCCCCCTTCATACTCACCCGCCAACCAAGAGCCCCACGGATGCACGCAAACCCGCCCGAACCAAAACTACAACTCCCTGCATGTTACACCATAACCTAATCTGTAGAACTATAAAGTGTAACATGCTGGGAGTTGCAGTTTTGGTTCGGGTCAGCTGCAGAGCTATAGGCTGCATCAGGGCATGCTGGGAGTTGTAGTTACTAATTGTAATTCCCAGTATTCCTTGACACAGCCTATGGCTTTGCAGCTGACACAAACCAAAACTACAACTCCCAGCATGTTACACAATAACCTTAACTGTACTACTATACAGTGCAACATGCTGCAACACCCACACAACCATAGGCTGTACCAGGGCATGCTGGGAGTTGTAGTTATCTAGTAACTAAATGCAACGTCCAGCATTTTCTGACACAAAATGCACCACATAAACTGGAGAAGCAGACCCCCCCCCCCCCCCCCCAGTAACACATAAATCCCTATGAAGACTGAAAAATAGTGATTAAAATATTTTAAAAAGTGCGTATATATGTGAATAAGCCCCTTTCCTAATAAAAGTTTCCAATTTTCTTTAAATAAAAATTATGTACAAAAATAAACATAAGTGGTATCGCTGCATGTGGAAATGTCCAGACTATTAAAATATAATGTTAATTAAACCGTACGGTGAAAGGTGTAAATGTAAAAAATTGTCCAGAATTGCTCATTTTTGGTCACTTCATATGAGAAATTTTTTATAAGGTGATCAAAAAGTTACATCTAGACTTTTCTGTGGTTGTCTCGGGTGTAAGAGGAGCTACAGCTCTCCGGCCGCTAATATCCTGACATGCTGCGATCACCTATTAACCCATTAGATCACCGCTGTCAGCAGTGTCTAAAGGGATCTTATATCCATCCCTGGTGGTCTAGTGGGGGGATCAGACTATTTTGGTTGAAATTATTTCATCTACCAGGACAAGTGGATTTTCTTGAGGGACAAGTAGATTGTGTTCCGCTTTAGTCCCTTGGACAAGTAGTTTTTTTTTTAATTTCCACACCCCTGCTGACGGCTGTCCGACGTTCCCGTCCCCATCGTGTGGCCGATGTAGGTGAGTTACAGTTTATTATCTTTAACTTTTGCAGCCCGGGCATAGGGATACAGCGTACAGCAGTGGTCTCAAACCTGCGGACCTCCAGCTGTTGCAAAACTACAACTCCCAGCATGCCCGGACAGCCGTTGGCTGTCCGGGCATGCTGGGAGTTGTAGTTTTGCAACATCTGGAGGTCTGCAGGTTGGAGACCACTGGCGTACAGTATAGAGTTCCAGCGCCCGGCGGCCCCTAACAAAGAGGAGGAGGGCAGTGCTTGACATATGTGAGTAGTACCCCGCTGGGCTGATCATTAATTGGGGGGGAGCAGAACAGCGCTGGCGGGTAACATAGGATTAGTTCCCCGATGTGGGGACAGCGCAGCGCTGGGCTGATAATACATTCCCGAGGGGGAGGGGCCCATCCAGTATTGCGGTATGGGGGAAAATTCATAGCGTGCAGCCCAAAAAAGTTGATATTCGGTATGAACCGGTATACCGCCCAGCCCTAGTACAGGGTACAATCACACGGTCGGGTTTACCATGAGTTTCCTGCTTCAAGTTTGAGCTGCGGAAAATTTTCCGCCGCAGCTCAAACTCCTAGCGGGAAACTCACTGTAAACCCCCGCCCATGTACCCTTAAAACACTACACTAAACAAAATAAAGGGTAAAACACTACATATATGCTCCCTTACACTGTGCCCACCTCCCCCCCCCCCCAATAAAAATGAAAAGCTTCTCATACGACAGTGCTTCCAAAACAGAGCCTCCAGCTGTTGCAAAACAACAACTCCCAGAATTTCCAGAGAGCCACTGACAGTCCAGGCATGCTTGGAGTTTAGCAACAGCTCAAGGCACCCTGTTTGGGAATCACTGGCGTAGAATATTTTTGGTAGTGAGGCAATCCCTAATTTAGGCCTCATATGCGCATGGTGCGCTCTCACTTCGGAGACCCGGCTTATTTCAAGGAAACCATTTAGAGCCACATAAGAGGTATTTCCGTACTCGGGAGCAATCGCGTTCCAAATTTTGGGGGGCTTTTTCTCCTTTTACCCTTATTAAAAGGAAAATTTGGGGTCTACACCAGCCTGTTAGTGTAAAAATTTTTTACACTAACATGCTGGTGTTGCCCCATACTTTTCATTTTCACAAGAGGTAAAAGGAAAAAAAAGCCCCCCAAAATTTGGAATGCAATTTCTCCTAAATAGGGAAATACCCCATATGCTCAGGGGACACACATAAAGGCTCAGGAGTGAGAGCGCACCATGTACACTTGAGGCCTACATTGATTTGTACAGGGGTGGATGATATTACAGTGGTTCTGACATAAACGCAAAATAAATAAATACCCACATGTTACCCCATTTTGGAAACTACACTCCTTGCGGAACATAACAAGGGGTATAGTTAGCCTTAACACCCCACAGGTGTATGACGAATGTTCGTCAAAGTTGTACGGGAAAATAAAAAATAAAAAATTTCAATAAAATGCTGGTGTTACCCTAATTTTTTTCATTTTCACAAGGGAAAATAGGAAAAAAAATCCCCCCAAAATTTGTAACCCCATTTCTCCTGAGTAAGAACATACCCCAATATGTGGATGTAAAGTGCTCCGTGGGCGAACTACAATGCTCAGAAGAGAAGGAGCGCCATTGGGCTTTTGGAGAAAAATTTGTCCGGAATTGAAGGCCACATGTGTTTACAAAGCCCCCATGGTGCCAGAACAATGCATCCCCCCACATGTGACCCCATTTTGGAAACTATACCGCTCCCGTAATGTAATAAGGGGTGCAGTGAGCATTTTTCATTTGCACAGCCCACTGTTCCAAAGATCTGTCAAATGCAGTGGGGTGTAAATGCCCACTGCAACCCTTATTAAATTCTGTGAGGTGTGCAGTTTCCAAACTGGGGTCACATGTGTGTGTGTGTGGGGGTTCCACTTTTTCATGAAATTTTGAATTTTTTACCAAGAAAGGATGCAAGTATCGACGGAAATTTACCACTACCATAAAGTAGAAAATGTCACGAAAAAACAATCTCAAAAGCATCCCAGGGTTATTAATGCTTAAAGTGACAGTGATCAGATGTGCAAAAAATGCTCTGGTCCCTAACCTCTTAAGGACTCAGGGTGTACACAGGTACACCCTGAGTCCTTAAGAGGTTAGGGACCAGAGCATTTTTTGCGCATCTGATCGGTCCGGGTATAAAACGTGGGGTCACGCAGTGATCCCGCGTCATACCAGGTCGGTCCCGGCAGCTAATGACAGCCGGGACCCTGGGCTAATAGCGTGCTATTAACCCTTTAGAAGCGGCATTCAAAGTTGATCCCCGCATCTAAAATGAAAGCAAAAGCTTCCCGGCAGCTCAGTCGGGCTGAACGGGACCATCGCGGTGAAATCGTGATGTCCCGATCAGCTAGAATGCGAGCGGAGGTCCCCTCACCTGCCTCCATCGCGTCCGATCGGCGATTGACTGCTTGAGCAATCGACCGCCGATTACACTGATCTTTGCCATGTTAATGCATGACAGTGATCTGTGTATGAGATCGGTATGTGCAGTGAAATAGCCACCAGGGGGGTCAATAACACTGCAAAAAAAAAGTGTAAAAAATTTAATAAATATCATTTAACCCTTCCCTAATAAAAGTAAGAATCACCCCCTTTTCCCATAAAAAAAAAACTGTGTAAATAAAAATAAACATATGTGGTATCGCTGCGTGCGGAAATGTCTGAACTATAAAAATATATCATTAATTAAACTGCATGGTCAATGGCGTACGTGCAAAAAAATTCCAAAGTTCAAAATAGCGTATTTTTGGTCACTGTTTATCTCATGAAAAAAATTCATAATAAGCAATTAAAAAGTCTGATCAATATAAAAATGGTACCGATAAAAACTTCAGATCACGGCGCAAAAAATTAGCCCTCATACCGGCCCGTACTGTAGTTATGATTTTTTTTTAGAAGTAATAAAAAATCAAACCTATACAGGGATGTGGAAATTATATCGCCCAACGCCCGGGACAAGTAGTTTTGGGTGCCGGGCAGGTGAATTGTTTATAGATTTAGCCCTGTATCGGGCTAGCAGGGACAGACCGACGTCCCCCTTATTTTTCTTTACTGCCGGTGTGAGGCGCAGGAGCGGATGCAAGTCTACACCTCACACCGGCACTCAGAGTGTATGGAGGGGGCAGCGGGGGCCCCCATCTGACCGCAGAGCCCGAGGTCGCACTTCGCATTACATAATTGAGCTCCGCCCCCTTAACTAATCCTCCTGGAGGATGGAGGACGCAGCTACACATAACACAAGAAGACAGGGGGAGAGAAAGGATGTCCACAGCTCGGCACACAGCTCCTCCCCTCCCCCGCACACAGCTCTATCCCTCCCCCTCCTCTTTCTTCACAGGACCTAATCCACCACGGGGAGGCTGCATGTTTGCATGGGGAAAACAGAGCAGGGGGGGAGGGAAGAGGGGAGAGGACTTCCAGTGTGAGGGGAGATTTTCAAACCCATGTAACCTCACACCGGCCGGGACTACAGCTCTGATGTCTACTCATGGCGGCTCAGGTGAGGAGACAGAGAATACAGGCGGCAGGAAGGGTGGTTGTATATGTAGGGTGTGAGTGTATGTGTGATGTGTGTATAATGTCTGTGTGTGATGTGTATGTAATGTATGATGTGTGTATAATGTCTGTGTGTGATGTGTATGTAATGTATGATGTGTGTATGATGTCTGTGTGTGATGTGTATGTAATGTATGATGTGTGTATAATGTCTGTGTGTGATGTGTATGTAATGTATGATGTGTGTATGATGTCTGTGTGTGTGATGTGTATGTAATGTATGATGTGTGTATGATGTCTGTGTGTGTGATGTGTATGTAATGTATGATGTGTGTATAATGTCTGTGTGTGATGTGTATGTAATGTATGATGTGTGTATGATGTCTGTCTATGTGTGATGTGTATGTAATGGATAATGCGTGTATGATGTGTGATGTGTATGTAATGTATGATATGTGTATGATGTCTGTCTGTGTGATGTGTATGTAATGTATACTGTCTGTGTGTGATGTGTATGTAATGTATAATGTGTGTATGATGTCTGTCTGTGTGTGATGTGTGTGTAATGTATAATGTGTGTATGATGTCTATGTGTGATGTGTTTGTAATGTATAATGTGTGTATGATGTCTGTCTGTATGATGTGTATGTAATGTATGATGTGTGTATGATGTCTGCCTGTGTGATGTGTATGTAATGTATGATGTGTGTATGATGTCTGCCTGTGTGATGTGTATGTAATGTATAATGTGTGTATGATGTCTGTCTGTGTGATGTGTATGTAATGTATGATGTGTGTATGATGTCTGCCTGTGTGATGTGTATGTAATGGATAATGTGTGTATGATGTCTGTCTGTGTGATGTGTATGTAATGTATGATGTGTGTATGATGTCTGTCTATGTGTGATGTGTATGATATGTGTATGATGTCTGTCTGTGTGATGTGTATGTAATGTATACTGTCTGTGTGTGATGTGTAAGTAATGTATAATGTGTGTATGATGTCTGTCTGTGTGTGATGTGTGTGTAATGTATAATGTGTGTATGATGTCTGTCTATGTGTGATGTGTATGTAATGTATAATGTGTGTATGATGTCTGTCTGTGTGATGTGTATGTAATGTATAATGTCTGTGTGTGATGTGTATGTAATGTATAATGTCTGTGTGTGATGTGTATGTAATGTATAATGTGTGTATAATGTCTATGTGTGATGTGTATGTAATGTATGATGTGTGTATGATGTCTATGTGTGATGTGTATGTAATGTATAATGTGTGTATGATGTCTGTGTGTGATGTGTATGTAATGGATAATGTGTGTATAAGGTCTGTGTGATGTGTATGTAATGTATAATGTGTGTATAATGTCTGTGTGTGATGTGTGTATGTAATGTATAATGTGTGTATAATGTCTGTGTGTGATGTGTATGTAATGTATAATGTGTGTATGATGTCTGTGTGTGATGTGTATGTAATGGATAATGTGTGTATAAGGTCTGTGTGATGTGTATGTAATGTATAATGTGTGTATAATGTCTGTGTGATATGTATGTAATGGATAATGTGTGTATAAGGTCTGTGTGATGTGTATGTAATGTATAATGTGTGTATAATGTCTGTGTGATATGTATGTAATGGATAATGTGTGTATAATGTCTGTGTGATGTGTATGTAATGTATAATGTGTGTATGATGTCTGTGTGTGATGTGTATGTAATGGATAATATGTGTATAAGGTCTGTGTGATGTGTATGTAATGTATGATGTGTGTATAATGTCTGTGTGTGATGTGTATGTAATGGATAATGTGTGTATAAGGTCTGTGTGATGTGTATGTAATGTATGATGTGTGTATAATGTCTGTGTGTGATGTGTATGTAATGGATAATGTGTGTATAAGGTCTGTGTGATGTGTATGTAATGTATGATGTGTGTATAATGTCTGTGTGTGATGTGTATGTAATGGATAATGTGTGTATAATGTCTGTGTGTGATGTGTATGTAATGTATGATGTGTGTATGATGTCTGTGTGATGTGTATGTAATGGATAATGTGTGTATAAGGTCTGTGTGATGTGTATGTAATGTATGATGTGTGTATAATGTCTGTGTGTGATGTGTATGTAATGGATAATGTGTGTATAAGGTCTGTGTGATGTGTATGTAATGTATGATGTGTGTATGATGTCTGTGTGTGATGTGTATGTAATGGATAATGTGTGTATAAGGTCTGTGTGATGTGTATGTAATGTATAATGTGTGTATAATGTCTGTGTGTGATGTGTATGTAATGGATAATGTGTGTATAAGGTCTGTGTGATGTGTATGTAATGTATGATGTGTGTATAATGTCTGTGTGTGATGTGTATGTAATGTATGATGTGTGTATGATGTCTGTGTGTGATGTGTATGTAATGTATGATGTGTGTATAATGTCTGTGTGTGATGTGTATGTAATGTATGATGTGTGTATGATGTCTGTGTGTGATGTGTATGTAATGGATAATGTGTGTATAAGGTCTGTGTGATGTGTATGTAATGTATAATGTGTGTATAATGTCTGTGTGTGATGTGTGTATGTAATGGATAATGGGGGAGATTTATCAAAACCTGTGCAGAGGAAGAGTGGTGCAGTTGCCCATAGCAACCAATCAGATCGCTTCTTTCATTTTCCACAGGCCTCTAAAGAGGCCTGTGGAAAATGAAAGAAGCAATCTGATTGGTTGCTATGGGCAACTGCACCACTCTTCCTCTGCACAGGTTTTGATAAATCTCCCTCAATGTGTGTATGATGTCTGTCTATGTGTGTATGTATGTGATGTATGATGTGGGGGGGGGGGGGCAGCGGTGTATGTATGATGTGTGTGTATATGTATAGTGAGAGTGTATGTGTGATGTGTGTATGATGTCTGTGTGATGTGTGTATGTAATACAGTATATGATGTGGGTGGGCAGCGGCGGGTGTATGTATGATTTGTGCATATGTATGGTGTATATGTATGGTTTGAGTGTATATGTGTATGATGTATCTGTGATGTGTGTATGATGTGGGGGGGGGGGGGGGGCACTGCCGCTGCCAGTTGTGCCATCTAATTTTATTTATTTTTAGTGGTTTCTGGCCACCCACACTAAATTGAACCCCCAGAATCCCACCCCCTTCATACTCGCCCACCAACCAAGAGCCCCACGGATGCACGCAAACCCGCCAGAACCAAAACTACAACTCCCAGCATGTTGCACCATAACCTAAACTGTAGAACTATAAAGTGCAACATGCTGGGAGATGTAGTTTTGGTTCGGGTCAGCTGCAGAGCCATAGGCTGCATCAGGGCATGCTGGGAGTTGTAGTTACTAACTGCAATTCCCAGTATTACCTGACACAGCCTATGGCTCTGCAGCTGACACGAACCAAAACTACAACTCCCAGCATGTTACACAATAACCTTACTGTCCTACTATACAGTGCAACATGCTGCAACACCCACACAACCATAGGCTGTATCAGGGCATGCTGGGAGTTGTAGTTATCTAGTAACTAAATGCAACTTCCAGCATTTTCTGACACAAAATGCAGCACATAAACAGGAGAAGCAGAACCCCCCCCCCCCCTGCCCCCCAGTAACACATAAGTCCCTATGAAGACTGAAAAATAGTGATTAAAACATTGTAAAAAGTGCGTATATATGTGAATAAGCCCCTTTCCTAATAAAAGTTTCCAATTTTCTTTAAATAAAGATAATGTACAAAAATAAACATAAGTGGTATCTCTGCATGTGGAAATGTACAGACTATTAAAATATAATGTTAATTAAACCGTACGGTGAACGGTGTAAATGTAAAAAATAGTCCAGAATTACTCATTTTTGGTCAATTCATATGAGAATTTTTTTTATGGTGATCAAAAAGTTACATCTAGACTTTTCTGGACTTGTCTCGGGTGTAAGAGGAGCTACAGCTCTCCCTCCACTAATAGCCCGGCATACTGCGATCACCATGGCCGCTATTAACTTAGACAGCGGTGATCTAATGGTTTGACAGCAGTGTCTAAAGGATCTTATATCCATCCCTGGTGGTCTAGTGGGGGGGATCAGACTATTTTGTTCGAAATTATTTCATTTACCAGGACAAGTAGATTTTCTTGAGGGACAAGTAGATTGTGTTCCGCTTTAGTCCCTTGGACAAGTATTTTTTTTTTTTTAATTTCCACACCCCTAGATCACCAGATATATAATACTACAGATCACCAGATATATAACACTACAGATCACCAGATATATAATACTACAGATCACCAGATATATAATACTACAGATCACTAGATATATAATACTACAGATCACCAGATATATATAACACTACAGATCACCAGATATATAACACTACAGATCACCAGATATATAATACTACAGATCACCAGATATATAACACCCCTAGATCACCAGATATATAATACTACAGATCACCAGATATATAATACTACAGATCACCAGATATATAATACTACAGATCACCAGATATATAATACTACAGATCACCAGATATATAATACTACAGATCACCAGATATATAATACTACAGATCACCAGATATATAATACTACAGATCACCAGATATATAATACTACAGATCACCAGATATATAATACTACAGATCACCAGATATATAATACTACAGATCACCAGATATATAATACTACAGATCACCAGATATATAATACTACAGATCACCAGATATATAATACTACAGATCACCAGATATATAATACTACAGATCACCAGATATATAATACTACAGATCACCAGATATATAATACTACAGATCACCAGATATATAATACTACAGATCACCAGATATATAATACTACAGATCACCAGATATATAATACTACAGATCACCAGATATATAATACTACAGATCACCAGATATATAATACTACAGATCACCAGATATATAACACTACAGATCACTAGATATATAATACTACAGATCACTAGATATATAATACTACAGATCACCAGATATATAATACTACAGATCACCAGATATATAATATTACAGATCACCAGATATATAATACTACAGATCACCAGATATATAATACTACAGATCACCAGATATATAATACTACTGTTACGCCTAGCGCTCCGGGTCCCCGCTCCTCCCCGGAGCGCGTACGGCGTCTCTCTCTCCGCAGCGCCCCGGTCGGTCCCGCTGACCGGGAGCGCTGCACTGTCTTGGCCGTCGGGGATGCGATTCGCACAGCGGGACGCGCCCGCTCGCGAATCGCATCCCAGGTCACTTACCCGTTCCCGTCCCCTGCTGTCATGTGCTGGCGCGCGCGGCTCCGCTCTCTAGGGCGCGCGCGCGCCAGCTCCCTGAGACTTAAAGGGCCAGTGCACCAATGATTGGTGCCTGGCCCAATTAGCTTAATTGGCTTCCACCTGCTCCCTGGCTATATCTGATCTCCTCCCTTGCACTCCCTTGCCGGATCTTGTTGCCTTGTGCCAGTGAAAGCGTTTAGTGTGTCCTAAGCCTGTGTACCAGAACTTCTGCTATCCACCCTGACTACGAACCTTGCCGCCTGCCCCCGACCTTCTGCTACGTCCGACCTTGCTTCTGTCTACTCCCTTGTACCGCGCCTATCATCAGCAGTCAGAGAGGTTGAGCCGTTGCTAGTGGATACGACCTGGTCACTACCGCCGCAGCAAGACCATCCCGCTTTGCGGCGGGCTCTGGTGAAAACCAGTAGTGACTTAGAACCGGTCCACTAGCACGGTCCACGCCAATCCCTCTCTGGCACAGAGGATCCACCTCCTGCCAGCCGGCATCGTGACAGTAGATCCGGCCATGGATCCCGCTGAGGTTCCCCTGCCAGTTGCCTCTGACCTCACTACGCTGGTCACCCAGCAAGCTCGACAGATCGCCCAACAAGAGCACCAGCTGTCGTACTTGACCACCATGACTCAGCAACTTCAGTCGCAACTACAGCAGCTTCAGTCTCAGCTACAGCAATTTCAGTCTCAGCTACAGCAGCAACAACCTTCTCCTCCGCCATCTCCTGCACCTCTTCCGCAGCGAGTGGCCACTCCCAGCCTCCGCTTGTCCCTGCCGGACAAATTTGATGGGAACTCTAAGTTTTGCCGTGGCTTTCTTTCGCAATGTTCCCTGCACTTGGAGATGATGTCGGACCAGTTTCCTACTGAAAGGTCTAAGGTGGCTTTCGTAGTCAGCCTTCTGTCTGGAAAAGCTCTGTCATGGGCCACACCGCTCTGGGACCGCAATGACCCCGTCAATGCCTCTGTACACTCCTTCTTCTCGGAAATTCGAAGTGTCTTTGAGGAACCTGCCCGAGCCTCTTCTGCTGAGACTGCCCTGCTGAACCTGGTCCAGGGTAATTCTTCCGTTGGCGAGTACGCCATACAATTCCGTACTCTTGCTTCTGAACTATCCTGGAATAATGAGGCCCTCTGCGCGACCTTTAAAAAAGGCCTATCCAGCAACATTAAAGATGTTCTGGCCGCACGAGAAACTCCTGCTAACCTGCATGAACTCATTCATCTAGCCACTCGCATTGACATGCGTTTTTCTGAGAGGCATCAAGAGCTCCGCCAGGAAAAAGACTTAGATCTCTGGACACCTCTCCCACAGTCTCCATTGCAATCTGCGCCTAGGCCTCCCGCCGAGGAGGCCATGCAAGTGGATCGGTCTCGCCTGACCCTGGAAGAGAGGAATCGCCGTAAGGAAGAGAATCTTTGTCTGTACTGTGCCAGTACCGAACATTTTTTGGTGGATTGCCCTATCCGTCCTCCACGTCTGGGAAACGCACGCTCGCACCCAGCTCTTGTGGGTGTGGCGTCTCTTGATTCTAAGCCGGCTTCTCCACGTCTCACGGTGCCCGTGCGGATTTCCCCTTCAGCCAACCCTTCCCTCTCAGCCGTGGCCTGCCTGGACTCTGGTGCCTCTGGGAATTTTATTCGGGAGTCCTTGGTGAATAAATTCCGCATCCCGGTGACCCGTCTCGTCAAGCCACTCCACATTTCCGCGGTCAACGGAGCCAGGTTGGATTGCACCGTGCGTTACCGCACGAAGCCCCTCCTAATGTGCATCGGAACTCATCACGAAAAAATTGAGTTTTTGGTCCTCTCCAATTGCACTTCCGAAATTCTCCTTGGACTACCCTGGCTTCAACACCATTCCCCAACCCTGGATTGGTCCACAGGGGGATCAAGAGCTGGGGTACCTCTTGCTTCAAGGACTGCCTTAAACCGGTTCCCAGTACTCCCTGCCGTGACCCTGTGGTTCCTCCTGTATCCGGTCTCCCTAAGGTCTTTATGGACTCTGCCTGCCATAAGAAGTGCCTCTCCCCCCCTCCCAGTCCAGTCAGGCAAGCCTCGGTGCCTCCTCATGGCCCTCGTCCTGGTGTCACACTGCCCCGTGCCAGGCCTCGCCCTCTGGCCTCCCTCCCCATTCCCACTCCTGCTGTACTGCCTGCCGTTGAGGAATCCCTCCATCCTTTCCCGGTGTCCTCATCCCAGGGGAGGCAGTTACCGGACAAAGAGAAGGGGAGACCTAAGGGGGGGGGTACTGTTACGCCTAGCGCTCCGGGTCCCCGCTCCTCCCCGGAGCGCGTACGGCGTCTCTCTCTCCGCAGCGCCCCGGTCGGTCCCGCTGACCGGGAGCGCTGCACTGTCTTGGCCGTCGGGGATGCGATTCGCACAGCGGGACGCGCCCGCTCGCGAATCGCATCCCAGGTCACTTACCCGTTCCCGTCCCCTGCTGTCATGTGCTGGCGCGCGCGGCTCCGCTCTCTAGGGCGCGCGCGCGCCAGCTCCCTGAGACTTAAAGGGCCAGTGCACCAATGATTGGTGCCTGGCCCAATTAGCTTAATTGGCTTCCACCTGCTCCCTGGCTATATCTGATCTCCTCCCTTGCACTCCCTTGCCGGATCTTGTTGCCTTGTGCCAGTGAAAGCGTTTAGTGTGTCCTAAGCCTGTGTACCAGAACTTCTGCTATCCACCCTGACTACGAACCTTGCCGCCTGCCCCCGACCTTTTGCTACGTCCGACCTTGCTTCTGTCTACTCCCTTGTACCGCGCCTATCATCAGCAGTCAGAGAGGTTGAGCCGTTGCTAGTGGATACGACCTGGTCACTACCGCCGCAGCAAGACCATCCCGCTTTGCGGCGGGCTCTGGTGAAAACCAGCAGTGACTTAGAACCGGTCCACTAGCACGGTCCACGCCAATCCCGCTCTGGCACAGAGGATCCACCTCCTGCCAGCCGGCATCGTGACAACTACAGATCACCAGATATATAATACTACAGATCACTAGATATATAATACTACAGATCACCAGATATATAATACTACAGATCACCAGATATATAATACTACAGATCACCAGATATATAACACTACAGATCACCAGATATATAACACTACAGATCACCAGATATATAACACTACAGATCACCAGATATATAATACTACAGATCACCAGATATATAATACTACAGATCACCAGATATATAATACTACAGATCACCAGATATATAATACTACAGATCACCAGATATATAATACTACAGATCACCAGATATATAATACTACAGATCACCAGATATATAACACTACAGATCACCAGATATATAACACTACAGATCACCAGATATATAACACTACAGATCACTAGATATATAATACTACAGATCACCAGATATATAACACTACAGATCACCAGATATATAATACTACAGATCACCAGATATATAACACTACAGATCACTAGATATATAACACTACAGATCACCAGATATATAACACTACAGATCACCAGATATATAATACTACAGATCACCAGATATATAATACTACAGATCACCAGATATATAATACTACAGATCACCAGATATATAATACTACAGATCACCAGATATATAACACTACAGATCACCAGATATATAACACTACAGATCACCAGATATATAACACTACAGATCACTAGATATATAATACTACAGATCACCAGATATATAACACTACAGATCACCAGATATATAACACTACAGATCACCAGATATATAACACTACAGATCACCAGATATATAACACTACAGATCACCAGATATATAACACTACAGATCACTAGATATATAATACTACAGATCACCAGATATATAATACTACAGATCACCAGATATATAATACTACAGATCACCAGATATATAATACTACAGATCACCAGATATATAATACTACAGATCACCAGATATATAACACTACAGATCACCAGATATATAACACTACAGATCACCAGATATATAACACTACAGATCACTAGATATATAATACTACAGATCACCAGATATATAATACTACAGATCACCAGATATATAACACTACAGATCACCAGATATATAATACTACAGATCCCCAGATATATAATACTACAGATCACCAGATATATAAATACTACAGATCACCAGATATATAATACTACAGATCACCAGATATATATACTACAGATCACCAGATATATAATACTACAAATCACCAGATATATAATACTACAGATCACCAGATATATAACACTACAGATCACCAGATATATAACACTACAGATCACTAGATATATATACTACAGATCACCAGATATATAATACTACAGATCACCAGATATATAACACTACAGATCACCAGATATATAATACTACAGATCACCAGATATATAATACTACAGATCACCAGATATATAATACTACAGATCACCAGATATATAACACTACAGATCACCAGATATATATACTACAGATCACCAGATATATAATACTACAAATCACCAGATATATAATACTACAGATCACCAGATATATAATACTACAGATCACCAGATATATAACACTACAGATCACCAGATATATAACACTACAGATCACCAGATATATAATACTACAGATCACCAGATATATAACACCACAGATCACCAGATATATAATACTACAGATCACCAGATATATAATACTACAGATCACCAGATATATAACACTACAGATCACCAGATATATAATACTACAGATCACCAGATATATAATACTACAGATCACCAGATATATAATACTACAGATCACCAGATATATAATACTACAGATCACCAGATATATAATACTACAGATCACCAGATATATAATACTACAGATCACCAGATATATAATACCACAGATCACCAGATATATAATACACAGATCACCAGATATATAATACTACAGATAACCAGATATATAACACTACAGATCACCAGATATATAATACTACAGATCACCAGATATATAATACTACAGCTCACCAGATATATAATATCACAGATCACCAGATATATAATACTACAGATCACCAGATATATAATACTACAGATCACCAGATATATAATACTACAGATCACCAGATATATAATACTACAGATCACCAGATATATAATACCACAGATCACCAGATATATAATACTACAGATCACCAGATATATAATACTACAGATCACCAGATATATAATACTACAGATCACCAGATATATAATACTACAGATCACCAGATATATAATACTACAGCTCACCAGATATATAATATCACAGATCACCAGATATATAATACTACAGATCACCAGATATATAATACTACAGATCACCAGATATATAATACTACAGATCACGAGATATATAACACTACAGATCACCAGATATATAATATTACAGATCACCAGATATATAATATTACAGATCACCAGATATATAATACTACAGATCACCAGATATATAATACTACAGATCACCAGATATATAATACTACAGATCACCAGATATATAATACTACAGATCACCAGATATATAACACTACAGATCACCAGATATATAATACTACAGATCACCAGATATATAATACTACAGATCACCAGATATATAACACTACAGATCACCAGATATATAACATTACAGATCACCAGATATATAATACTACAGATCACCAGATATATAATACTACAGATCACCAGATATATACTACAGATCACCAGATATATAATACTACAGATCACCAGATATATAATACTACAGATCACCATATATATACTACAGATCACCAGATATATAACACTACAGATCACCAGATATATAACACTACAGATCACTAGATATATAATACTACAGATCACCAGATATATAATACTACAGATCACCAGATATATAATACTACAGATCACCAGATATATAATACTACAGATCACCAGATATATAATACTACAGATCACCAGATATATAACACTACAGATCACCAGATATATAATACTACAGATCACCAGATATATAATACTACAGATCACCAGATATATAATAATACAGATCACCAGATATATAATACTACAGATCACCAGATATATAATACTACAGATCACCAGATATATAATACTACAGATCACCAGATACATAACACTACAGATCACCAGATATATAATACACAGATCACCAGATATATAATACTACAGATCACCAGATATATAATACTACAGATCACCAGATATATAACACTACAGATCACCAGATATATAATACTACAGATCACCAGATATATAACACTACAGATCACCAGATATATAACACTACAGATCACCAGATATATAATACTACAGATCACTAGATATATATACTACAGATCACCAGATATGTAACACTACAGATCACCAGATATATAATACTACAGATCACCAGATATATAACACTACAGATCACCAGATATATAATTACAGATCACCAGATATATAAACTACAGATCACCAGATATATAATACTACAGATCACCAGATATATAACACTACAGATCACCAGATATATAATACTACAGATCACCAGATATATAACACTACAGATCACCAGATATATAACACTACAGATCACCAGATATATAACACTACAGATCACCAGATATATAACACTACAGATCACCAGATATATAATACTACAGATCACCAGATATATAATACTACAGATCACCAGATATATAATACTACAGATCACCAGATATATAACACTACAGATCACCAGATATATAAACACTACAGATCACCAGATATAACCAACAGATCACCAGATATAATACTACAGATCACCAGATATATAATATACAGATCACCAGATATATAACACTACAGATCACCAGATATATAACACTACAGATCACCAGATATATAATACTACAGATCACCAGATATATAACACTACAGATCACCAGATATATAACACTACAGATCACCAGATATATAATACTACAGATCACCAGATATATAACACTACAGATCACCAGATATATAATACTACAGATCACTAGATATATAATACTACAGATCACCAGATATATAATACTACAGATCACCAGATATATAACACTACAGATCACCAGATATATAACACTACAGATCACCAGATATATAATACTACAGATCACCAGATATATAAATAACACTACAGATCACCACATATGTAACACTACAGATCACCAGATATATAACACTACAGATCACCAGATATATAATACTACAGATCACCAGATATATAACACTACAGATCACCAATATATAATACTACAGATCACCAGATATATAATACTACAGATCACCAGATATATAATACTACACATCACCAGATATATAACATTACAGATCACCAGATATATAACACTACAGATCACCAGATATATAATACTACAGATCACCAGATGTATAATACTACAGATCACCAGATATATAATACTACAGATCACCAGATATATAATACTACAGATCACCAGATATATAATACTACAGATCACCAGATATATAACACTACAGATCACAAGATATATAACACTACAGATCACCAGATATATAATACTACAGATCACCAGATATATAATACTACAGATCACCAGATATATAATACTACACATTACCAGATATATAACACTACAGATCACCAGATATATAATACTACAGATCACCAGATATATAATACTACAGATCACCAGATATATAATACTACAGATCACCAGATATATAATACTACAGATCACCAGATATATAATACTACAGATCACCAGATATTTAATACTACAGATCACCAGATATATCATACTACACATCACCAGATATATAACACTACAGATCACCAGATATATAATACTACAGATCACCAGATATATAATACTACAGATCACCAGATATATAACACTACAGATCACCAGATATATAATACTACAGATCACCAGATATATAACACTACAGATCACCAGATATATAATACTACAGATCACCAGATATATAATACTACAGATCACCAGATATATAACACTACAGATCACCAGATATATAACACTACAGATCAACCAGATATAATACTACAGATCACCAGATATATAATACTACAGATCAACAGATATATAATACTACAGATCACCAGATATATAATACTACAGATCACCAGATATATAACACTACAGATCACCAGATATATAACACTACAGATCACCAGATATATAATACTACAGATCACCAGATATATAATACTACAGATCACCAGATATATAATACCACAGATCACCAGATATATAATACACAGATCACCAGATATATAATACTACAGATCACCAGATATATAATACTACAGATCACCAATATGTAACACTACAGATCACCAGATATATAACACTACAGATCACCAGATATATAATACTACAGATCACCAGATATATAATACTACAGATCACCAGATATATAATACTACAGATCACCAGATATATAATACTACAGATCACCAGATATATAATACTACAGATCACCAGATATATAATACTACAGATCATCAGATATATAATACTACAGATCACCAGATATATAATACTACAGATCACCAGATATATAATACTACAGATCACCAGATATATAACACTACAGATCACCAGTATATAACACTACAGATCACCAGATATAATACTACAGATCACCAGATATATAACACTACAGATCACCAGATATATAATACTACAGATCACCAGATATATAATACTACAGATCACCAGATATATAATACTACAGATCACCAGATATATAACACTACAGATCACCAGATATATAACACTACAGATCACCAGATATATAATACTACAGATCACCAGATATATAATACTACAGATCACCAGATATATAATACTACAGATCACCAGATATATAACACTACAGATCACCAGATATATAATACTACAGATCACCAGATATATAATACTACAGATCACCAGATATATAATACTACAGATCACCAGATATATAATACTACAGATCACCAGATATATAATACTACAGATCACCAGATATATAACACTACAGATCACCAGATATATAACACTACAGATCACCAGATATATAATACTACAGATCACCAGATATATAACACTACAGATCACCAGATATATAATACTACAGATCACCAGATATATAATACTACAGATCACCAGATATATAATACTACAGATCACCAGATATATAATACTACAGATCACCAGATATATAACACTACAGATCACCAGATATATAATACTACAGATCACCAGATATATAACTACTACAGATCACCAGATATATAACACTACAGATCACCAGATATATAATACTACAGATCACCAGATATATAATACTACAGATCACCAGATATATAATACTACAGATCACCAGATATATAATACTACAGATCACCAGATATATAATACTACAGATCACCAGATATATATACTACAATCACCAGATATATAACACTACAGATCACCAGATATATAACACTACAGATCACCAGATATATAATACTACAGATCACCAGATATATAATACTACAGATCACCAGATATATAACACTACAGATCACCAGATATATAATACTACAGATCACCAGATATATAATACTACAGATCACCAGATATATAATACTACAGATCACCAGATATATAATACTACAGATCACCAGATATATAACACTACAGATCACCAGATATATAATCACTACAGATCACCAGATATATAATACTACAGATCACCAGATATATAATACTACAGATCACCAGATATATAATACTACAGATCACCAGATATATAATACTACAGATCACCAGATATATAATACTACAGATCACCAGATATATAATACTACAGATCACCAATATGTAACACTACAGATCACCAGATATATAACACTACAGATCACCAGATATATAATACTACAGATCACCAGATATATAATACTACAGATCACCAGATATATAATACTACAGATCACCAGATATATAATACTACAGATCACCAGATATATAATACTACAGATCACCAGATATATAATACTACAGATCACCAGATATATAATACTACAGATCACCAGATATATAATACTACAGATCACCAGATATATAATACTACAGATCACCAGATATATAACACTACAGATCACCAGATATATAATACTACAGATCACCAGATATATAACACTACAGATCACCAGATATATAATACTACAGATCACCAGATATATAATACTACACATCACCAGATATATAATACTACAGATCACCAGATATATAACACTACAGATCACCAGATATATAATACTACAGATCACCAGATATATAACACTACAGATCACCAGATATATAACACTACAGATCACAGATATATAATACTACAGATCACCAGATATATAATACTACAGATCACCAGATATATAATACTACAGATCACCAGATATATAACACTACAGATCACCAGATATATAATACTACAGATCACCAGATATATAATACTACAGATCACCAGATATATAATACTACAGATCACCAGATATATAATACTACAGATCACCAGATATATAATACTACACGATCACCAGATATATAACACTACAGATCACCAGATATATAACACTACAGATCACCAGATATATAATACTACAGATCACCAGATATATAACACTACAGATCACCAGATATATAAACACTACAGATCACCAGATATATAAACTACAGATCACCAGATATATAATACTACAGATCACCAGATATATAATACTACAGATCACCAGATATATAATACTACAGATCACCAGATATATAATACTACAGATCACCAGATATATAACACTACAGATCACCAGATATATAATACTACAGATCACCAGATATTAATACTACAGATCACCAGATATATAACACTACAGATCACCAGATATATAATACTACAGATCACCAGATATATAATACTACAGATCACCAGATATATAATACTACAGATCACCAGATATATAATACTACAGATCACCAGATATATAATACTACAGATCACCAGATATATAATACTACAGATCACCAGATATATAATACTACAGATCACCAGATATATAATACTACAGATCACCAGATATATAACACTACAGATCACCAGATATATAACTACTACAGATCACCAGATATATAATACTACAGATCACCAGATATATAACACTACAGATCACCAGATATATAACTACTACAGATCACCAGATATATAATACTACAGATCACCAGATATATAATACACAGATCACCAGATATATAATACTACAGATCACCAGATATATAATACTACAGATCACCAGATATATAACACTACAGATCACCAGATATATAACACTACAGATCACCAGATATATAATACTACAGATCACCAGATATATAATACTACAGATCACCAGATATATAATACTACAGATCACCAGATATATAATACTACAGATCACCAGATATATAACACTACAGATCACCAGATATATAACACTACAGATCACCAGATATATAATACTACAGATCACCAGATATATAATACTACAGATCACCAGATATATAACACTACAGATCACCAGATATATAATACTACAGATCACCAGATATATAATACTACAGATCACCAGATATATAATACTACAGATCACCAGATATATAATACTACAGATCACCAGATATATAATACTACAGATCACCAGATATATAACACTACAGATCACCAGATATATAATACTACAGATCACCAGATATATAATACTACAGATCACCAGATATATAATACTACAGATCACCAGATATATAATACTACAGATCACCAGATATATAATACTACAGATCACCAGATATATAACACTACAGATCACCAGATATATAATACTACAGATCACCAGATATATAATACTACAGATCACCAGATATATAACACTACAGATCACCAGATATATAACACTACAGATCACCAGATATATAACTACTACAGATCACCAGATATATAATACTACAGATCACCAGATATATAACACTACAGATCACCAGATATATAATACTACAGATCACCAGATATATAATACTACAGATCACCAGATATATAACACTACAGATCACCAGATATATAATACTACAGATCACCAGATATAATACTACAGATCACCAGATATATAACACTACAGATCACCAGATATAATAATACTACAGATCACCAGATATATAATACTACAGATCACCAGATATAATACTACAGATCACCAGATATATAATACTACAGATCACCAGATATATAATACTACAGATCACCAGATATATATACTACAGATCACCAGATATATAACACTACAGATCACCAGATATATAATACTACAGATCACTAGATATATAATACTACAGATCACCAGATATATAATACTACAGATCACCAGATATATAACACTACAGATCACCAGATATATAATACTACAGATCACCAGATATATAATACTACAGATCACCAGATATATAATACTACAGATCACCAGATATATAATACTACAGATCACCAGATATATAACACTACAGATCACCAGATATATAATAATACAGATCACCAGATATATAATACTACAGATCACCAGATATATAATACAGATCACCAGATATATAATACTACAGATCACCAGATATATAATACTACAGATCACCAGATATATAATACTACAGATCACAGATACTATAATCACTACAGCATCACCAGATATATAATACTACAGATCACCAGATATATAATACTACAGATCACCAGATATATAATACTACAGATCACCAGATATATAACACTAGCAGATCACCAGATATATAATACTACAGATCACCAGATATATAACACTACAGATCACCAGATATATAACACTACAGATCACCAGATATATAATACTACAGATCACTAGATATATAATACTACAGATCACCAGATATGTAACACTACAGATCACCAGATATATAATACTACAGATCACCAGATATATAACACTACAGATCACCAGATATATAATACTACAGATCACCAGATATATAATACTAACAGATCACCAGATATATAATACTACAGATCACCAGATATATAACACTACAGATCACCAGATATATAATACTACAGATCACCAGATATATAACACTACAGATCCCCAGATATGTAAAACTACAGATCACCAGATATATAACACTACAGATCACCAGATATATAACACTACAGATCACCAGATATATAACACTACAGATCACCAGATATATAACACTACAGATCACCAGATATATAATACTACAGATCACCAGATATATACTACTACAGATCACCAGATATATAATATACAGATCACCAGATATATAATACTACAGATCACAGTTGTAATACTACAGTCCCAGATATATAATACTACAGATCACCAGATATATAATACTACAAGAATCACCAATTAGATCACTTACCAGATCACCATATATACACTACAGATCACCAGATATATAACACTACAGATCACCAGATATATAATACTACAGATCACCAGATATATAATACTACAGATCACCAGATATATAATACTACAAGATCCCCAGATATATAATACTACAGATTCACCAGATATATAATACTACAGATCACCAGATATATAATACTACAGATCACCAGATATATAATACTACAGATCACCAGATATATAATACTACAGATCACCAGATATATAACACTACAGATCACAGATATATAATACTACAGATCACCAGATATATAATACTACAGATCTCCAGATATATAATACTACAGATCACCAGATATATAACACTACCGATCACCAGATATATAATACTACAGATCACCAGATATATAACACTACAGATCACCAGATATATAATACTACAGATCACCAGATATATAACACTACAGATCACCAGATATATAATACTACAGATCACCAGATATATAATACTACAGATCACCAGATATATAATACTACAGATCACCAGATATATAATACTACAGATCACCAGATATATAACACCACAGATCACCAGATATATAACACTACAGATCACCAGATATATAACACTACAGATCACCAGATATATAATACTACAGATCACCAGATATATAATACTACAGATCACCAGATATATAATACTACAGATCACCAGATATATAATACTACAGATCACCAGATATATAATACTACAGATCACCAGATATATAATACTACAGATCACCAGATATATAATACTACAGATCACCAGATATATAATACTACAGATCACCAGATATATAATACTACAGATCACCAGATATATAATACTACAGATCACCAGATATATAATACTACAGATCACCAGATATATAACACTACAGATCACCAGATATATAACACTACAGATCACCAGATATATAATACTACAGATCACCAGATATATAACACTACAGATCACCAGATATATAATACTAAAGATCACCAGATATATAATACTACAGATCACCAGATAATATAATATTACAGATCACCAGATATATAACACTACAGATCACCAGATATATAATACTACAGATCACCAGATATATAATACTACAGATCACCAGATATATAACACTACAGATCACCAGATATATAATACTACAGATCACCAGATATATAATACTACAGATCACTAGATATATAATACTACACAGTCACCAGATATATAACATACAGATCACCAGATATATAACACTACAGATCACCAGATATATAATACTACAGATCACCAGATATATAATACTACAGATCACCAGATATATAATACTACAGAATCACCAGATATATAACACTACAGATCACCAGATATATAATACTACAGATCACCAGATATATAATACTACAGATCACTAGATATATAATACTACACGATCACCAGATATATAAACATTACAGATCACCAGATATATAACACTACAGATCACCAGATATATAATACTACAGATCACCAGATATATAATACTACAGATCACCAGATATATAATACTACAGATCACCAGATATATAATACTACAGATCACCAGATATATAACTACTACAGATCACCAGATATATAATACTACAGATCACAGATATATAATACTACAGATCAAAGATATATAATACTACAGATCACCAGATATATAATACTACAGATCACCAGATATATAATACTACAGATCACCAGATATATAATACTACAGATCACCAGATATATATTACTACAGATCACCAGATTATAATACTACAGATCACCAGATATATAATACTACAGATCACCAGATATATAACACCTACAGATCACACCAAGTATATATACAATTACAGATCACCAGATATATTAACACTACAGATCACCAGATATATAATACTACAGATCACCAGATATATAATACTACAGATCACCAGATATATAATACTACAGATCACCAGATATATAATACTACAGATCCACCATATCATAATACTACAGATCACCAGATATATAATACTACAGATCACCAGATATATAATACTACAGATCACCAGATATATAATACTACA